>NC_084616.1:68420580-68485580 GCF_033978795.1 Nerophis ophidion | reverse complement strand
TTGGCCCTGCGATGAGGTGGCGACTTGTCCAGGGTGTACCCCGCCTTCTGCCCGATTGTAGCTGAGATAGGCACCAGCGCCCCCTGCGACCACAAAGGGAATAAGCGGTAGAAAATGGATGGATGGATATATATGTATGTGTGTGTGTGTGTGTGTGTGTATGTATGTATGTATGTATGTGTATATATATATATATATTTTTTTTATATATATATATATTTTTTTTTTTTTTTATTTTATTTTACTTAAATTCATATGTGCAGCTCTAATCATTGTTGACCTAGGGTGCACATTAGAGAAACAGAAAAAAGAAGGGAGTTATTCGCTTTCATAAAGACATTATCATAATGATATTATGATAGGATAAATGGGTCCAAAAAGTATTTGATAAAGTTGTTATTGAATACTTGTTGGTCCCATTTGCTTCTAACAAAATAAATCAAGTATTGTGAGTGTATCTTACCTTTCTGTATTTGTATCTGAAGCAGCAATAGCTATCCTCCATGAAAGCATACTTTGTATGATCACATTCATTTTTTCTTAAAGTCCAGTTTAGAGAACTATTTAATATTGGATACAGTATATAATCATTCATATTGGCAGACATATTCATTTAACTAAATTTCATTCCAAGAAATAAATGATAAATGGGTTGTACTTGTATAGCGCTTTTCTACCTTCAAGGTACTCAAAGCGCTTTGACACTACTTCCACATTTACCCATTCACACACACATTCACACACTGATGGAGGGAGCCGCCATGCAAGGCGCCAACCAGCACCCATCAGGAGCAAGGGTGAAGTGTCTTGCTCAGGACACAACGGACTTGACGAGGTTGGTACTAGGTGGGATTTGAACCAGGGACCCTCGGGTTGCGCACGGCCACTCTCCCACTGCGCCACGCCGTCAATATTTTTGCATCCGACAAAAAACACCCACACCCGCTGACTTACTCTAATAAAAATGCCATGTTTGTTATAAATACAGTTTGTTTTTTTTTTCTTTAAAAAGAAGAAAAAAAAAGTCTGGCTTCCGTTGGGGAGACATGTGTCTACTGCAGAGGCATTGAACTGCAAGTTGACAGTATATCGCCCCCTACCTTGAGACAAAGGTACTTGCTGCCTCATGGCCTGCCTTTTCCCTGCGGCAACCAGCGTGCGCCCCTTTGCACGCACGCGCTTAATACACTTTGCGTGTAGCCGTGGAGGCACCACCTGTGTCTGCCTCACTTCTCGTCTTCCCTGTTATTGTGATCAGGAAACACGGATTTTCCGCGATTTTGAACCCTGAACATTTTTAAAATATACAGGAACCACACCACAATCACATAGAAAGCATAGACCAAAAGAGAAATATTCAAACTTATTTTATTTTATTACTTTGTGATGATCTCATGGTTAAGCCACTTGGTGGCAAGGTGAGGCACTGCCTCACTTGCCTCCCATGACAGCACGTCACTGACACATTATGTGGTTAAGATTCAGCCGTTTGCAAATATACATTTGGTCAGCAGGTGGTGTCTTGTGCCGAAGCATACATTCCCCGGTGGCTCCTTCCCTGGACCCTCTACAGTTTGCGTATCAGCCCCATGTAGGAGTGGATGATGCTGTTTTCTACCTGCTGCATTTTGCTCACTCTCACCTGGATGGAGGGAGGGGCACTGTGAGACTCATAAATGGTAAATGGTTGTACTTATATGGCGCTTTTCTACCCCTACGTAGACTGTGAGGGATATATACACATGAGGGAGGGTGACACAGGTGGGCACAGTCAGGCAATTAGGAAAGACACCAGACAGGAGGAAAGGCAAGTGGCCTGAAACGAGAGGGTGATTAGACTTTCTACATAAAATAAGAAGTTGGCCAGGCAACCCCAAAATAGTACTTCCCTCACCGCACTGTGACAAAGGTCAGATGCAAATAAGGCAACAAGAGAAGTATGCACTTCTCTTTTGTCGCGTAAATGTGTACAGTCGATGTGGGCGTCTACATCAACAATATGATTTGTCTGAGTAACATTTATTCAACAAAACTGGTATTTTGATACATATCTGCTGATAATGCAAGCTGGTAAAATAGTGAATACATCAACAGCCAAATTAGGTCGATGATAAACTATTGTACAGTCAGTGTTCAGTTGTTTTTATTTTTAAGTGTGTATCCATCTATCTATCTATTTATCTATCTATCTATCTATCTGTCCATTTTCTACCGCTTATTCCCTTTTGGGGTCGAGGGGGGCGCTGGTGCCCATTTAAGCTACAATTGTGCGGAAGGCAGTGTACACCCTGCACAAGTCGCCACCTCTTCGCAGCTATATATATATATATATATATATATATATATATATATATATATATGGATATGTATATATTATATATAATATAATTATAATGGGGGACTTTAATATCCATATGAATACCCCATCGGACTCACCGTGCGTGGCGCTCCAGACTATAATTGATAGCTGTTGTCTTACACAAATAATAAATAAACCCACGCATTGCATCGGTAATACGATAGACCTAGTGCTTGTCATGGGTATCACCGTTTCCAAAGTTATGATACTCCCGTATACTAAAGTAATGTCCGATCATTACTTTATAAAATTCGAGGTTCAGACTCATGTTCGGCAAACTAATAATAATAATAACTGCTATAGCAGCCGCAACATTAATATGGCCACAACGACAACTCTTGCTGACCTACTGCCCTCGGTAATGGCACCATTCCCAAAGTATGTGGGCTCTATTGATAACCTCACTAACAACTTTAACGAAACCATTGATAGTACAGCACCGCTGAAGTTAAAAAAGGCTCCAAAAAGGCGTACCCCATGGTTTACAGAAGAAACTAGAGCTGAAATGGCGCACGACTAAACTTGAGGTGCACCATGAAGCATGGAGTGATGGTTTAATAACTTATAAATGCATGCTTACCTTAGCTAAAGCTAAATATTACTCAAATCTCATCCACCTTAATAAAAACGATCCTAAATTTTTCTTTAGTACAGTAGCATCGCTAACCCAACAAGGGACTCCTTCCAGTAGCTCCACCCACTCAGCATGACCTGCGTTGCTAGCGACCTACAACAAGCCCATTTTTATATGTTAAAAAGTGAAACATAAGAAACCTTTTGTCTTCTTGTCTCTCATAACGACTGTGAACGATAGGCAAAAATCCCCCCAAAAAGTGCAATTCCCTTTTGAAATGATTTTCAACTTAAAGTGTGAATTTTGTGCCACATATGATGGCACGAAATTAATGCACAAATTACCAGATTTAGCCCAAGAAGTACCACTACAACATAATTTATGGAGAAAGGTGTAGAGTAGGTTATAAAAAGCATAGGTCATATGGTATAAATAGAAGAGTATATATGTTAAAAGTGTTTGCAAAATACTTGTCTACAGTCTAGTCCAGGGGTCGGGAACCTTTTTGGCCGAGAGAGCCAAGAATCCAAATATTTTAAAATGTATTTTCGTAAGAGCCATATCTTTTTTTTAAACACTGAACACAACTAAACGTGTGCATTTTAAGTAAGACCAACATTTGTAGAGTATAATAGGTCTCTTATTCTTTGTAATAACATTGTTATTCTGAAGCTAACTGTGGAGGGGCCGTGGCCTGCGGGTCCTGCAGCAAAGCGGGGTGTTGCCATGACCGGCCTCGAAATCAGCGACAGGTGCGTAGATGGCCCACCTGGGCCTTGTTATCTAATCGCCTGTCGCTCTGTTATAAGCAGCAGCCAGAAGGAGAGACGTGTTGGGGCTGGAGCCATAGTGTGAGCGAGAACGAAAGACAAAAAGACAATTGCTGGAAAGCAACTAAGAGACTTGTTGACAAAAAACAACAACAATATTGTAACCCTGTAACAGGCTCTCATGTTGGTGCTTGGTGGTCTGAAGAACCCCCAGGAGGGCAAGCCCCACACTGACTAATAATAAATAAATAAATAACTTCTTACCATTAACGCAACTTCTTGAACAGGTGCGGTAGAAAAATGGATGGATGGATTAAAAATGCACGAGAATGTTTTAGATTTTGAACATTATTTTTAACACTGTGATTACAAGCGGAATTATTCATTACTTATCGTGTTAAGCAATGTCAGCTCAGATGTATCCGAGAGCCTGATGCAGTCATCAAAAGAGCCACATCATGAACATTCTATTATCGTTAATTCCACTGTCTGATTGTGGCGGTCCGACCCTGTATAATCAGTGTCAGAGTCGGACCTGTTTCCAGTAAGGGTTGAACTCCGCCAAGGCTGCCCCTTGTCACCGATTCTGTTCATAACTTTTATGGACAGAATTTCTAGGCGCAGACAGGGCGTTGAGGGGATCCGGTTTGGTGGCTGCGGGATTAGGTCTCTGCTTTTTGCAGATGATGTGGTCCTGGAGCAAATCATCTTCAACTGACCAAGATCTTCAGCTCTCACTGGGTCAGTTTGCAGCCGAGTGTGAAGCGACTGGGATGAGAATCAGCACCTCCAAGTCCGAGTCCATGGTTCTCGCCCGGGAAAGGGTGGAGTGCCATCTCCAAGTTGGAGAGGAGACCCTGCCCCATGTGGAGGAGTTCAACTACCTAGGAGTCTTGCTCACGAGTGGGGGAAGAGTGGATCATGAGATCGACAGGCGGATCGGTGAGGCGTCTTCAGTAATGCGGACACTGTATCGATCCGTTGTGGTGAAGAAGGAGCTGAGCCGGAAGGCAAAGCTCTCAATTTACCGGTCGGTCTACGTTCCCATCCTCACCTATGGTCATGAGCTATGGGTTATGACCGAAAGGACAAGATCACGGGTACAAGTGGCCGAAATGAGTTTCCGCTGGGTGGCGGGGCTCTCCCTTAGAGATACGGGAGCTCTGCCATTCGGGAGGAGCTCAAAGTAAAGTCGCTGCTCCTCCATATCGAGAGGAGCCAGATGAGGTTGTTAGGGCATCTGCTCAGGAACGCCTCCCGAGGGAGGTGTCTGGGGCACGTCCGACCGGCAGGAGGCCAAGGGGAAGACCCAGGACAAAGTTGGGAAGACTATGTCTCCCGGCTGGCCTGGAATGCCTCACGATCCCCCGAGAGAAGCTGGACGAAGGGGCTGGGAAGTCTGGGCTTCTCTGCTTAGGCTGCTGCCCCCGCGACCCGACCTCAGATAAGCGGAAGAAGATGGATGGATAGAATCCCGCTGTGAATATTAGAATACAACATTTGCACTGTATCATAGCTACATGTATGACATTTGCATTAAAAAAAAAACAGGATGAAAATCCGATTAGTATTGACAAAGTGTAAATGTACTTAACGTGTGCTGACATCGATGACATTAGGCAGTAGGAGTAGATGCAGCTTCTTTTTATATATGATGTCTATGGTAGTGACGGAGTGACAGCCACCTCCTGGAAGCCTGGCAGACTTTGTATTTTGTTCCTGATCGTGCAATTGTATCATGCAATCTATGTGGGAGTTTGCAACTGAAAAATACAATTTTTATTTTAAGGTTACTGAGCAGAAATCATCATACAAACATGCGCACAACGTAGTTTGCTGTGTTTTGTACGTGGATTTCTTTGTTTGGAAAGTTTGGACGTTTGCTACTGTCAGCCACCACACAATGTTTCGTAAATACTGTAACAACACGAACGTAAACATAAACCACAAATGTTTGCGAATATAAGAATAGCATGGAACTGAAAAATATCAATCCCATCACCCCAGTATTGTCCCAACACCAGGCTTGGTATAAATACAACCAACATTCGCCTAACTCAGGGGTCTCAGAAACGTTGTTTTGCGGCCCCCACCTTAATATGAAAGTTTATTGTTAGTGCGGCCCGCAGGTTTTATATGAACGGTGCTTGACAGCGTTGTGTGCGGAGCTGATGGAATCTACCAATCACGGTGTGGCATGTGGCTCTCGAGGGCCGAAAATTGAGGTCACTTGCGTGATCCAAGCAGAGAAACGTTTTGCCCCCCCACTCGATGATTTTTGTTATTTGGGTCCACAATGGCTCTTTCAACGTTCTGGGTTGCCTACCCCTGCATTAGTGGAAAACCGGCAAATGAGTGAAAGCGACAGAAACGTTGCCATGGAGACGAAGGTGTTCTTTCGTGCCTGGCTGGAGTCACACCGCGACACCTGTCCGTCCGTAATAACAATCCCAGATAACCTGGACCTATTCAAACCGTTATTTGTTTTTTTATTGTTTAATTTGCATTGCCTCACATTACTTAAAGGCCTACTGAAAGCCACTACCACCGACCACGCAGTCTGATAGTTTATATATCAATGATGAAATCTTAACATTGCAACACATGTCTATACGGCCGGTTTAGTTTTCTAAATTACAATTTTAAATTTCCTGCGGAGTTTCCTGTTGAAAACGTCGCGGAATGATGACGCGTGTTTGTGATGTTATTGGTTGTAGCGGATATATTAGCCCAGCACCACTTACGCTTAAAAGTTGTCTCTTTTCATCGCGCAATTACACAGCATTTTGGACATCTGTGTTGCTGAATCTTTTTCAATTTGTTCAATTAATAATGGAGACGTCAAATAAGAATGCTGTTGGTGGAAAGCGGTGGATTGCAGCTGCCTTTAGCAACCGAAAGACAGCCGGTGTTTCTTTGTTTGTTGTGAAGCTTTAACACAGAGCGGTCAAGCGAACATGTTTCTCTACGTCAACCAGCAAGTTTTTGGATGGGAAAATTGCGATATTAAGTCGTCTCTTACCGGAGACTTGAGTGGATTATGCGACCACATCCTGCAGCTCAAAAAGGCAGCTGTGATCTTGGCTCCTCGGCTTCTCTCAAGAACACTGGCATTCACCGCAGCCCTCCGACTTTCAGGTATGACTTTATAATCTCACTAAAATACTATTAACAGAATAACCAGATACGGGATTTTCCAGAATGATCCTAGTAAATGTGTCTAATTACTTCTGAAACGCTCCCACTGCCGCCACCTAGAGCCGTCGCATATTTTTTTTTTTTTGTGCTTCACTCTAACTTTCCTCATCCACAAATCTTTCCTCCTCGCTCAAATTAATGGGGAAATTGTCGCTTTCTCGGTCCGAATTGCTCTTACTGCTGGTGGCTCCCATTATAAACAATGTGAGGACATGAGGAGCCCTCACCCTTGTGACGTCATCGTCTGCTACTTCCGGTACAGGCGAGGCTTTTTTATCAGCGACCAAAAGTTGCGAACTTTATCGTCTATGTTCTCTACTAAATCCTTTCAGCAAAAATATGGCAATATTGCGAAATGATCAAGTATGACACATAGAATGGACCTGCTATCCTTGTTTAAATAAGAAAATCTCATTTCAGTAGGCCTTGAAGGTGTGGGCCACGTGTATGAGACCCCTGGTTTATACATAGGACAAAGCAAAAAAAAAAAAAACTCTGTATGCAGTATTATTTCATTATAAATTTCAAAAGAGTTGTGTGGCTCCCACTGTTTTCTTTACTTTGTGAAACGGGTCCAAACGGCTCTTTGAGTGGTAAAGGTTCCCGACCCCTGGCCTATAAATCAATCCGCCACAATGAACATGTACTTCGCTTTTTTACCGCTAGATGGCAGCAAAGAAACAACTACTTCGGATTATCGATTCATGTAAATTCTCCAAACGTGTTTTTTTTATTGTTACACGGTACTGTGACAAAAACGCCCAACAACTGACATATTGGTATGAGTCATTTGTCACATGAACGGAACGTGTTTTGAGTGGAATAACTCGCCACACCCCAACCAGACTTGCCCAGCCCAAAGTTGAGTCATCGGGGTTTTTGTAAGTGGATCCCATCGAGCAGACATGTTCTCTCCCTCACTCTTCTAGCACCATCTTTCCAACTCTTGTTTTTCTTTTAAGCTGCTTTAAGGTCCGGAGAAACCAAAGCAACATGAAGTTTGTTTTGTCAGCCTGTTTACTTTTTTTCCTGGCAAAGGGCACATTTACGCAGGATGGTAAGTTTATTGTTTTCCACACAATAATAATGTGATTGTTTTTGAAATGCTGAGCTAATCATTTCATGAAGGCATGTTCTATGTTTCCAATGTAGCTAAGTGTTTTTAATAGACGTCCCAACCCGTTTTTAATGTTTGTAGTTGCACTTAATGTCTCAAATGACTATAAATGCATACACGATATGGTCCCGCTTCATTGTCGGGTGTTTTAGAAACATATTATACTTGATGGAAACATTACGTAATACCAAAATAGTCAGGCGTTCTGCATTGCTGCCTATTTTTGTCCCCCGGGCAGTGTTGAAAACTCCTTAAAGTAGCTATTTACTGTCCTAAAAGTCGACGCATGACGCTGTCATTCAACCTTGGCTTTTGAAAATGAGAGAAAATCAGAACTACCAACATTTTCCGTTCGTAAATGGGCGTGTATATAGGAATTGGTGTTGGTGGAAAGACCCAACAGCATGCTGCTGTGCACCTTTAGTTTACTGGTGTGATTTACTTTAAAGGCCTACTGAAATGAGATTTTCTTATTTAAAGGTCTACTAAAACCCACTACTACCCACCACGCAGTCTGATAGTTTATATATCAATGATGAAATATTAACATTGCAACACATGCCAATACGGCCTTTTTAGTTTACTACACACACACACAGCTAAAAGTCGTCTGCTTCAACGGCATAATTACACAGTATTTTGGACATCTGTGTTGCTGAATCTTTTGCAATTTGTTCAATTAATATTGGAGAAGTCACAGTCGAAAGATGAAGTTGGGAAGCTTTAGCCTTTTGCCACACAAACACACGGTGATTCCTTGTTTAAAATTCCTGGAGGTGAAACTTTCCTATGGATCAGAGCGCGGTCAAGCCGACATGGATCCCAACCGAATGTCAACCAGCAGGTTTCGGTGAGAAAATTGTGGTTAAAAAGTCAGTTCTTACCAGAGAAAAGCTGAGATTGTGCCGTCCATAGCTGCCGTCGACTGCGCGTCAAGACACCTGTGGAGACACCCTTCTGATTATCAGGTACTATTTAACTCACTAAAACACTAGCAACACAATAGAAAAATAAGGGATTTCCCAGAATTATCCTAGTAAATGTCTCAAAAAACATCGGAATCCGTCCCAATGTGGAAGGTAGAGCGCGACAAAATTTGGAGAAGTGTGCGAAGTCGATGAATTTTGTGTAGTAAAGCTTGTGTGACTGCTTCGCAGCATTCACACAACAAGGAGAAAACATCAGCAAATGCTGTGTGAGTGTGCATTGCAGCATTCCCACAAGGAGAAAACATCAGCAAGTGTTTGCAAACTAAGGCAAACTTATTTTTTTTTTATTATTTTTTTTTTTCTAGTCCGTTGCTATTAATATCCTGAAACACGAATCTTTCATCCTCGCTCAAATTAATGGGGAAATTGTCGTTTTCTCGGTCCGAATAGGAGGCTCCCATTAAAAGTATTGTGAATATGTGAGGATCCCCCACACGTGTGACGTCATCGTCTGCGACTTCCGGTAGAGGCAGGGCTTTTCTCTTAACACCGAAAGTTGCGAACTTTACCGTGGATGTTCTCTACTAAATCCTTTCAGCAAAAATTTGGCAATATCACGAAATGATCAAGTATGACACATAGAATGGACCTGCTATCCCCGTTCAAATAAGAAAATCTCATTTCAGTAGGCCTTTAAACAGGGATAGCAGGTCCATTCTATTTGTCATACTTGATTATTTCGCGATATTGCCATATTTTTGCTGAAAGTATTTAGTAGAGAACATCCACGATAACGTTCGCAGTTTTTGGTCGCTAATAAAAAAGCCTTGCCTGTACCGGAAGTAGCAGACGATGTGCGCGTGACCTCACCGGTGTGAGGACTCTTTTCACGGCAAATTTCTTCCCATCTAAAAAAACCTTCCCCCCGGAAGACATTTGGCGTGACAGCCTCTCTAATGCCTGAAGGACCCCAATGAGGGCGTGATAATACAAAGTTACATGACTTTTAAGGGTTACAGCTGCAAAATTAGCGAAGCAAAAATAGCTTGAAAAGTTAGCATGCTGGAATGCTAATATTTTTTCCTCACCGTTATTTTTCACCAATGACAATCAGCCAATTATAATGCTTTTAAAACAGCCAGCTGTGTGGGCTGCTTTAAGGTCCTTCCGCCCTCATTGGGGTCCTTCAGTCATTAGAGGGGCTGTCACACCAAATGTCTTCTGGGGGTAAGGTTTTTGTAGGGGGGAAGAAATTTGCCGTGACAGCTCCTCACATCCTCACATTGTTTATAATGTGAGCCACCAGCAGTTAGAGCAATTCGGACCGAGAAAGTGACGATTTCCCAATTAATTTGAGCGAGGATAAAAGATTTGTGGATGAGGAAAGATAGAGTGAAGCAAGAAAAAAAAAAAGGAGAAAAAAAGAAAAGGCGACGGCTCCAGGCGGCGGCAGTGGGAGAGTTTCAGATGTAATTAGACACATGTACTAGGATACTTCTGGAAAATCCCTTATCTGCTTATTGTTTTAATAGTATTTTAGTGAGATTAAAATTATTATCTGAAAGTCGGATGGCTGTGGTGAACGCCAGTGTCTCTGAGAGAAGCCGAGGAGCCAAGATCACAGCTGCCTTTTTGAGCTGCAGGATGAGGTCGCGTAATCCACTCAAGTCTCCGGTAAGAGCCGACTTAATATCACAATTGGTTGACGTAGAGAAACATGTTCGCTTGACCACCCTGTGTTAAAGCTTCACAACAAACAAAGAAACACCGGCTGTGTTTCGGTGCTAAAGGCAGCTGCAATCCACCGCTTTCCACCAACAGCATTCTTATTTGACGTCTCCGTTATTAATTGAACAAATTGCTAAAGATTCAGCTACACAGATGTCCAAAATACTGTGTACTTGCGCGATGAAATGAGACGACTTTTGGCCGTAAGTGGTACTGGGCTAATATGTCCCCTCCAACCAATAACGTCACAAACACGCGTCATCATTCCGCGACGTTTTCAACAGGAAACACCGCGGGAAATTTAAAATTGCAATTTAGTACACTAAACAGGCCGTATTGGCATGTGTTGCAATGTTAATATTTCATCATTGATATATAAACTATCAGACTGCGTGGTCGGTAATAGTGGGGTTCAGTAGGCCTTTAAAGGCCTGGCTTTACCGCTGCAGAACGAGTTGCATGTCAGAGCCAACGTTCTTTTGGCATACTTATCTCACGGCACCTTCTTTATTCAAACTGGCCAAAACCAGCTCCTCCACTATGTTTTTTTTATGCAGTGCAACTTGTATGCTTTCAAGGTTGCTTGAATGCACAGTTAGAGTACATGACAGACCTTGTATGCATTCAATTTTCTTTCCACTGGCTTTAACGCAGGCCTAGAGTTTTGACGGGTTCTTTGGTTATATGGTGACCAATCTTACACCATCTTGCTGGTGAAGATACTGGATGTTGAGGCCCTGGGCTGGTGTGATCACATGTGCTCTGCGGTTGTGAGGCCAGATGAATATACTGACGACTTCTCTGAAACAGCTTATGGTAGAAAAATGGACATTCAATTTGCAGACAACTGGTGATGGGTCCGGCAACATCGATGCATCGGCGCATGCGTCGAGCTCATAGAGCAAAACCCGTACCGCTTTTCGAAAGTCACGTGACCGATCATGAGCTGTTTCGGTCACGTGACCGATACGCGAACTGTGTCGCACTGATTACTGCGCGCCAAACTGTGTTTATAAGGAAGCTCATCCGTCAACGAGATGCTGCGGCCAACAGAATCGCCGCACTTCTGTCGTTGGTCATTTGTAATTTATCGTCGTCGGAGATCATTTCCCCCGTGTGGGAATATTTTGACCATATATCGTAAAAAAAGGTATTTGTGTTAATTTCCTTTGTTGTTAAATCCTGTTCTCTCAAAGTTTCTACTCGATCTGTTAGTAGGTGTGTAACTGTAAGTGTTTTTGTGTTGAACCGTTTCGGTAGCTCTGTTGGTAGAGTGGAGGGCTGTAAATGCTCATGCAGAGTTCCTTAGGGCAGTGCTTCTCAACCTTTTTTCAGTGATGTACCCCCTGTGAACATTTTTTTAATTCAAGTACCCCCTAATCAGAGCAAAGCATTTTTGGTTAGAAAAAAGAGATAAAGAAGTAAAATACAGCACTATGTCATCAGTTTCTGATTTATTAAATTGTATAACAGTGCAAAATATTGTTCATTTGTAGTGGTCTTTCTTGAACTATTTGGAAAAATGATATAAAAATAACTAGAGATTAAATTCTAAATAAAGATTTCTACACATAGAGATAATCATCAACTCAAAGTGTCCTCTTGAACTTAATTCTAAACATTTCTTCACAAAAAAAGAAATATTTAACATCAATATTTATGGAACATGTCCACAAAAAATCTATCTGTCAACACTGAATATTGCATTGTTGCATTTCTTTTCACAGTTTATGAACTTACATCCATATTTTGTTGAAGTATTATTCAATAAATATATTTATAAAGGATTTTTGAACTGTTGCTATTTTTAGAATATTTTAGAAAAATCTCAAGTACCCCTTGGCATACCTTCAAGTATGCCAAGGGGTACCTTCAATCAATCAATCAATGTTTACTTATATAGCCCTAAATCACTAGTGTCTCAAAGGACTGCACAAACCACTACGACATCCTCGGTAGGCCCACATAAGGGCAAGGAAAACTCACACCCAGTGGGACATCGGTGACAATAATGACCCAGTGGGACGTCGGTGACAATGATGACTATGAGAACCTTGGAGAGGAGGAAAGCAATGGATGTCGAGCGGGTCTAACATGATACTGTGAAAGTTCAATCCATAATGGATCCAACACAGTCGCGAGAGTCCAGTCCAAAGCGGATCCAACACAGCAGCGAGAGTCCCGTTCACAGCGGAGCCAGCAGGAAACCATCCCAAGCGGAGGCGGATCAGCAGCGCAGAGATGTCCCCAGCCGATACACAGGCAAGCAGTACATGGCCACCGGATCGGACCGGACCCCCTCCACAAAGGAGAGTGGGACAGAGAAGAAAAAGAAAAGAAACGGCAGATCAACTGGTCTAAAAAGGGAGTCTATTTAAAGGCTAGAGTATACAAATGAGTTTTAAGGTGAGACTTAAATGCTTCTACTGAGGTGGCATCTCGAACTGTTACCGGGAGGGCATTCCAGAGTACTGGAGCCCGAAATGAAAACGCTCTATAGCACGCAGACTTTTTTTGGGCTTTGGGAATCACTAATAAGCCGGAGTCCTTTGAACGCAGATTTCTTGCCGGGACATATGGTACAATACAATCGGCAAGATAGGATGGAGCTAGACCGTGTAGTATTTTACACGTAAGTAGTAAAACCTTAAAGTCACATCTTAAGTGCACAGGAAGCCAGTGCAGGTGAGCCAGTGCAGGCGTAATGTGATCAAACTTTCTTGTTCTTGTCAAAAGTCTAGCAGCCGCATTTTGTACCAACTGTAATCTTTTAATGCTAGACATGGGGAGACCCGAAAATAATACGTTACAGTAATCGAGACGAGACGTAACAAACGCATGGATAATGATCTCAGCGTCTTTAGTGGACATAATGGAGCGAATTTTAGCGATATTACGTAGATGAAAGAAGGCCGTTTTAGTAACGCTTTTAATGTGTGCCTCAAAGGAGAGAGTTGGGTCGAAGATAATACCCACATTCTTTACCGTGTCGCCTTGTTTAATTCAATGCCGCCCCAACCATGGCGAAGTGGGTAGAGCGGCCGGGTTCGCTTCCCACCTATGGACATCAAAGTCGCTGCCGTTGTGTCCTTGGGCAGGACACTTCACCCTTTGCCCCCGGTGCCGGTGAATGAATGATGATTGGTGGTGGTCGGAGGGGCCGTAGGCGCAAACTGGCAGCCACGCTTCCGTCAGTCTACCCCAGGGCAGCTGTGGCTACAGATGTAGCTTACCACCACCAGGTGTGAATGAATGATGGGTTCCCACATCTCTGTGAGCGCTTTGAGTATATAACAATAGAAAAGCGCGATATAAATCTAATCCATTATTATTATTTATTATAAGTACCCCCAGGGGTACGCGTACCCCCATTTGAGAACCACTGCCTTAAGGCACTGGTTCAAATCCAGCTCGATGGATCACTCATTACGTTTTTACCATGAATTGATTAACGTGGACCCCGACTTAAACAAGTTGAAAGACTTATTCGGGTGTTACCATTTAGTGGTCAATTGTATGGAATATGTACTGTATTGTGCAATCTACTAATAAAAGCTTCAATCAATCAATCAACAGTGCGTATTCAGGGCGCATGTAAAAATAAATATAAATTAAAATTCCCAGTCCACAAGTATTCTCATTCACAACACGTTCTCTTAGATTTCCATGTTATGATACATGTTCACATTATTTATTGTCTGTATCTAAAAAAGATAAAAATTTATTTTTATTTAAATGAAGATATGAAATAATCGTAAATGAAATACAATGACTTGGTTTATATTATTGTATATACTAGGTCATAAAATCAGTGTTAGTTGAGTCGGTCCATAGGTTGCCTGTAGGGATTCTTAATGTCCAGCAGATGTCAGTGTTTAGTGACACAGTATTGACACAGTATCAACACACTTTTGCAATGTGTCGAAACGATACATGACGCCTCATCAACCCATCACTACAGACAACAGCTCTGGTGGACATTCCTGCGGTCAAATGGCCTTATGCAGGCTCTGTGCACATTTTGTAGTAGTCAGCCTAATAGGGCACACCTGTGCAATATCTTGCTGTCGAATCAGCATCTTGTTATGCCACATCTGTGAAGTGGATGGATTAGATCTGCTTCTGAACACCAGTGTCAGCTGCTGGTCTTCCAAGTATAGTAGGAGAAGCTCCTTTTTATCTACTCCCTAAATGCAAGTACAGTCTCTAATCCATCCATTCATTTTCTACCTGATTGTCGCGGGGGGTCGCTGGAGCCAATCTCAGCTGCATTCGGGCGGTAGGCGGGGTACACCCTGGACAAGTCGCCACATCATCAAATAGATAAAATATATAAAGGTGTTATTTTATACAAAGAAAAACATCACTTACAATTGTAAAATTGTAAATCTTGCCAAAATCCTCTGGCAGTGATTTATACTTCAAGATTGTTGATCAGGCTTCACGGTGGCAGAGGGGTTAGTGCGTCTGCCTCACAATACGAAGTTCCTGGAGTCCTGGGTTCAAATCCAGGCTCGGGATCTTTCTGTGTGGAGTTTGCATGTTCTCCCCGTGAATGCGTGGGTTCCCTCCGGGTACTCCGGCTTCCTCCCACTTCCAAAAACATGCACCAGGGGATAGGTTGATTGGCAACACTAAATTGGCCCTAGTGTGTGAATGTGAGTGTGAATGTTGTCTGTCTATCTGTGTTGGCCCTGCGATGAGGTGGCGACTTGTCCAGGGTGTACCCCGCCTTCCGCCAGATTGTAGCTGAGATAGGCGCCAGCGCCCCCCGCGACCCCAAAAGGGAATAAGTGGTAGAAAATGGATGGATTGTTGATCATTTTGCTGTCAATCAAAAAGGGATTTAGTCTCAGACAGCTCATCCAATCATGCAATTAAGCTGAGGTCAAGATAACTATATTTCATTTAGACACATTTGTCAACAGTATTTGACAGAAATTTGTGCAGATAGTTTTAGTTTTCCATTTATATTTTTGTCCAGCGTTAAAAAAGGCAATACTTAAGATGTGGTATAACAGAGAAAGAAGAACTTCAAAGAAGGAAATGAAAACAATCATTACTAACCCAAAAAACATAGTTACCTCTTTATCTTGTCATGCATTGTTGCCAAATACCTTTAAACATCTACACCACAACATCATCTGGAGTAGTTGAGAGAGCTGCTTGTCTTCAGGCTGAAGATGTTGTTTTAGCTTGTTTTAGTCAAGTAATTTGTTGATCGATCACCTCTTCATCATCCTTTTAACAGCCGGACAAAAGCTACAATATTTTATAAACATTCAAAAACATAATCTGAGATATTTTTTTTAACTAAAAGGGGAACTGAAATGTTGTCTGTGGTTCACAATCATTATGAGTTTGAGAGACATGACAATGGATGTTATGGTTTTTTTTAAAAATTGTAAATACTAAATAAATGCGATCAAAAGTCAGCTTCGAATGGAGCTTTTATAGGAGCTGCTCAGATACGCCTATAAAGCGCTTAAAAAACATCCAAACACTTCCATTAAGGTTTTCTATACATGATGTAAGTGAAAATGTAATGTAGTAGCAGGCACATTTATAATAACATTTAATATTTCACATTAATTTCAAAAACGCATCACATTTGCTTTTTTTTCTTCTTTATCTCTGATTGTTACTTAATACAGACTTTATGAGAGCCAACAAACAAAAAACATCACTTACTGTATAAGGTCTGCTGTTGATAAGATGAAGACTGCCAGGGTGTTCATATATTCCCATTTAGATGAAGAATGTCTCATAATCCTTGCAAAGAAACAGGGTTGGGGAGAACCAAGAGTCTTTACGTGTCGTTCTCAACAGTTCTGGCTCCTAAATGGCTGTCAAAGTGTACCATCTTTCTAGGTGAGAGGCATGATTTATGATCTAACAGTAACCATCCAAACCTCTAAAGAGCAAGGAAGCGAGGAATCAGCAGACCACTCATTGATGTAAACAAAGGGACACACAGTAGTGATCAAGTCCCCACTATAAATAGTTTGTGTGCGTTTGCGCTTATAATGACAATATCATTAATACTTTGTTAATATTTTAGTCACAAACTGTAAATGGAGTATTGTTGGCACTTCTTGAATGGTTAGTTATTGGTTATTTATTGGCTTTTATGGGTGGAATAGAGGACCTCCTACTGTACCAGTACTGTAAACTGAATTTTATTTAATATTTAAAATCATTTAAAAATAAAAAATCCATCATCCATCATGTCTTTCATAATGATTGTAAACCAGGGGTCTAAAACACGCGGCCCGTGGGCCAATTGCGGCCCGCGAGACGTTATTTTGCGGCCCGCACCTTGATGTGAAAATCTAATGTTGGTGCGGCCCACAAGTTTTATATGAATGGAACTTTATAGCGTCATACTTGTAACCTCGATTTTGCCGGGAGACACCCAATGTTTAGTGCCCCTCCAGGGATAATCATTCTCCCGAATTTCACCCAAACAACAATATTAAGGGGGCACCATGGAAGCACTGCCTTTAGCATCCTCTACAACCTGTACAAATAGCGTGCCAGCCCAGCCACATTTTGTATTTGGCTTCTATAGACGAAGTAAGCGACTGCAAGACATAGTTGATCAACAGCCACACAGGTCACACTGAGGGTGGCCGTATAAACAACTTTAACACTGTTACAAATATGCGCCACACTGTGAACCCAAACCAAACAAGAATGAAAAACACATTTTGGGAAAACATCCGCACCGTAACACAATATAAACACAACAGAACAAATACCCAGAATCCCATGCAGCCTTAACTCTTCCGGGTTACAATATACACCCCCGCCACCCCCCAACCCCGCTCCCTATTGTAGCCCGGATGAGTTATGGCTGCATGGGATTCTGGGTATTTGTTCTGTTGTGTTTATATTGTGTTACGGTGCGGATTTTCTCCCAAAATGTGTTTGTCAATTTTGTTTGGTGTGGGTTCAGAGGGTGCCGCATATTTGTAACAGTGATAAAGTTGTTTATACAGCCACTTTCAGTGTGACCTGTGTGGCTGATGATCAAGAATGTCTTGCAGTCACTTCCGTGGGTCTGCAGAAGCCTCGTTCAATCAGTGACTCGGCCGGCACACTGTTTGTATGGTGGAAAAGCGACGAGACGGCAGGTTGTAGAGGACGCTTAAGGCAGTGCCATCACGGCACGCCCTTAATATTGTAGTCCGGGTGAAAACCCGGGAGAATGATTGCCCCGGGAGATTGTCGGGAGGGGCACTGATAATCGGGTGTTTCCCGGAAAGATCGCGAGAGTTTGCAAATATGTGGCTAGGGCGGGAAAGCCATTGAATGAAGGTGAATTCATTAAAAAGTGCATGTTAGATTTTTTTAGGAAATCTTTTCTTGCGGCCTAGCCTCACCAAGTTTCTGCATCCAGTGGCCCTCAGGTAAATTGAGTTTGAGAACCCTGTTGTAAACGATAGCCAAAATTCCAAAAAAGTGCAGTTTCCCTTTAAGTTTGTATTTTGGAAGACAAAAGCAATTTCCAGGAGTCTTCTGCAGAGTCTGGAGAGTTGGCAAGTTTGAGCATGTATCTGTGCAGCAAAGTTTCCCAGCATGCCTTGTTGTCGTTAAAATGATCACCTTTGACTCTATGGTCACATATTTTTATGTGTTATTTTGTACAAACAGGGTGTAATAAGTAAAGGGGCGTCGTTCTTAGCAGTGTAAAAAATAATTATTGCTCTTTTTGATGGTAATCTGACACACTTAGTAATAATAGTTAGTGCAATGCATCCTGTAAATATCACTGTGGTCTCTGTTGTTTAATACAGTTCACAAAGCAAATTTGCATTATATGCAAGGTGTAATTGACGTTAGTTTGGAGTTCTTTTTTTCCTTTTCCTTGGGGCGGTATAGCTTGGTTGCAGGTTCGATCCCAGCTTCCGCCATTCTCGTCACTGCCGTTGTGTCCTTGGGCAAGACACTTTACCCACCTGCTCCCAGTGCCACCCACACTGGTTTGAATGTAAAAAATTGATATTGGGTTTACTTTGTAAAGCGCTTTGAGTCACTAAAGAAAAAGCGCTATACAAATATAATTCACTTCACTAATTCACTTTACTTGTTGAAATCTTCCTTGCGGGGCCGCAGGCTTCTCGGGCCGAATTTTGCCCGCGCACTGGAACTTAAACACTTGTGCGTCAT
Source organism: Nerophis ophidion (assembly GCF_033978795.1). NCBI lineage: Eukaryota > Metazoa > Chordata > Actinopteri > Syngnathiformes > Syngnathidae > Nerophis > Nerophis ophidion. The sequence continues at coordinate 68,466,733 of NC_084616.1, read as the reverse complement.
TGTATGCCTGCCAGCTAGCGCTGTGCTGTAAAGCTGACATCAGATTGGTTAAAGAAACAGCCCCATTACTAACTTTGTTTAAGTAACATTGGCGGGCACTCCTGATTCTGAAGTCCCTGGGCAGATTACATTGATATGGCATCACATAAAAACTAATCTCACTCATAGTCATCATTGTCAACGACGTCCTACTGGGTGTGAGTTTTCCTTGCTCTTATGTGGGCCTACCAAGGATGTCGTAGTGGTTTGTGTTGTGGTTTGTGCAGCCCTTTGAGACACTAGTGATTTAGGGCTATAAAAGTAAACATTGATTGATTGATTGAAACCAAGAGACATGCAATAAAATGACGATAATAGACTGTTGGCAATAAATTCAAATAATTAATTGGAATAAATACTATAATTTAAATTGTAGCAGAGAAGCCTTGCTGGCCCTGACCGCCCAACACAGATGCACAAATATTGAGGTAAATATTTTAGATATTTTTGCACACCACAAAACAACAGTATTGTAGCTATCAACTCAGACTACAGTATGACTACCTTCTGGATGCCTTGGCGAAAACCAGGATTTTGGTTGAACTGAGGAGTGAATTTCAGAAAGCAACATTTTAGATTATGCTATTGTGTGTACCTGAGCCAAAAGATGCAACCTGCCCCACCACTTGACTAATGGCTTTCCCTTTAGTATCATGTGTGGGACCACAATAGGATATTGTGTGTATTTGTACTGCAAGATAAACATGACAACCAATGAGTGTGTATTGACTTATTTGATCATTTGTTACAATTTATAACTTGCAGTAATATTATGTCACTACTATTGTTTCTAAATTACAGTAACACAATAGGATGGTTTGTAGGTTAATATTCCAAGGACTTGTTGTTGTGCAAATGCACAGAACAATGGGCACAGAAATTATTTAGTTCCAAGAATTACAATTACGAAAAATGAAACTTTCCTGATGGCGGAGAAGGGATTTATGTGGGTTATAAATACTGCCTCATTTGATCCTTTAGTCTTGATATCACTTAGAGCAGGCTATTATAAAAACAAACAGAAGGATGAAACAAAGTCCATCCATCCACATCCTGCCATTTTATACCACTTTTCCCCCTCGGGATTGTAGAGGGGCTGTAGCCTATCACAGCTGCACTTGGGCAGAAGGTATTCTACACCCTGGACAAGTCGTGTAACTTCATTGCAGGACCCACACCGATAGACAGACAACCATTCACACACTAAGGCCAATTTAGTGTCTTATAAGAAATTAATAACTGTTGTCTTTCTCATACAGGATTTGATCTGTCTGATGCGCTTGATGAAGTAGGTGAGTAAACCCGATCAAATGTTTCTGGGCTCACTGATATGCCTGCTGTACAGTTAAACTATTGTATGCAACTACACGTTTGTTGGATGTGTCATCACTTTGCCAGACCCATCCGGTTCTGGAAGTAATCCCAAACGTCCATCCTCACCTGAAGAGAAATTGTTAAAATGTTCATAAACAACCAAGGCTCAAGTCTTCAATGAAAGGGAAACGGCTAGAACCCCAGTGTCAGTGTCACAGTGTTGCTATGCAGTTTTACATTGACTGCAAAGGTGCTCACCGAGAAAGAAGCCTCTGCTATGAAATTGCTACCCTACAGCTTGACAATCTCATTGTGCCTCACGAAACGATACTATGCATGCCTCACGTTCGATATGGTCTTATTGCAATTAGCGACATATCGCTTCTAAGACTTTACATCATATTAGTGTGTTTATAGGGGTAAAACAAACCTAAACAACTTACACTGTACAAAGTCCTCAGCCAACTTTGTCACATTCACATATTAAAAGCCAATGTCCACATTTTTGATTCAAACAATGCTGTTGCATCGATTTAATGTCACAGTCCATCATACTAGCGCTGTTGTTTGTTTTTACTTTTTCTGGTGAATTCTGCACAATCATGGATGGCATATTGGCAACTCAACCCACGAATGAAGAACATTGGAAGAAGTTTAGTGTGGCTGTATTTTGATAATAAAACTGAAAACAAGGTTTAATCGTAAGGAGAGGTGGGTAGTAACGCGCTACATTTACTCCGTTCCATCTACTTGAGTAACTTTTGTGATAATTTGTATTTCTAAGAGTAGTTTTTATGCAACATACTTTTACTTTTACTTGAGTATATTTATAGAGAAGAAACGCCACTTTTACTCCGCTCCATTTATCTACAATCAGGTCGCTACTCGCTACTTTTTTTTTTATCGATCTGTTAATGCACCCTTTGTTTATTTTGATTTTGTCAGACACGCATTCAAAGTAGGATCTACGCATGCTTGCGTTTCACCAATCACATGCAGTCACTGGTGACGTTGGACCAATCAAACAGAGCCAGGTGGTCACGTGACCGTCACACGTAGAACCCGACATGTTGAAAAACTTATTTGGGTGTTACCGTTTAGTGGTCAACTGTACGGAATATGTACTGTACTGTGCAATCTACAAATAAAAGTTTCAATCTATCAACCAATCAATCAAAAGTGTAAAGGAAAAAAGACACTTTTTATTTCAACCGTACTTCCCGTCAAAAGCCTAAAGACTGATCGCACAGTTCCTGTCTTCACAATAAAAGTGCCGCTCCATCGCGCCTGCGCTAACAAAATAAGAGTCTCCGAAAGCCAGAGCAAACAAGCTAGCAAGCTACGGAGTTTGGCGCCAATGTATTTCTTGTAAAGTGTATAAAAACGAATATGGAAGCTGGACAAATAAGATGCCAAATACCAACGACTTTCATGATGTATTAGACAGGAAGGAGGAACTTTTTTTCTCCTCCATTTGAAAACCGGGACATTATCAGCACTACTGTCTGATTCCAATCAATGCAAGTCATCAGAATCAGGTAATACACCAACTTATATTTTTGTCTTCATAAAAGATAGGAATCTATATGTTAAACATGCATGTATATTCATTAAAACACCTTTAACATGTGAACAAAAACAGCAAAATAAATAAATATAAATTATATACTGTATATATAAAGGTATGTATATAGATGATATGTGTGTATGTATATGTATATATGAGGTAGATCACCTCGACTTGGTCATTTATTAAGTAATTGATTAACGTTGAAAAACGTATTGGGGTGTTACCATTTAGTGGTCAATTGTACGGAATATGTACTGTACTGTGCAATCTACTAATACAAGTTTCAATCAATCAATCAATCAATGAATGCCTACTGAGCCTATGGTGCTGTTAAGTTATTGTGGCTCAATTTGCCTTAATTTTCATTTTATTTTAATGTATTATTATTTAATATATAATATTGTTTTAGTTGCTTAAGAGATATTCCTGGCTCTGAATTTGCTCATTGCTATTTTTATGTTTTTGTGCATTATTTGTTGCCGTAATCATTAAACAATCAGGTTAGTCATCAGTTACTCAGTACTTGAGTAGTTTTTTCACAACATACTTTTTACTTTTACTCAAGTAAATATTTGGGTGACTACTTCTTACTTTTACCTGAGTAATAAATCTCTAAAGTAACAGTACTCTTACTTGAGTACAATTTCTGGCTACTCTACCCACCTCTGATCGTAAGGTAAAATTGTTGAGGCTGTGTAACACAGCAAGAGTGGATCCCAGGATGCGGGGATAGCATAAGTGAGTAATATAAAAGATAAGGTTGTACAAAAAACTACGGTGCCAAGAAAAACTATTTAAGTGGCAAGGTACACTGCAACGTGGCCAACAAAATCTTTCGGAAAGAAACCTGACTGGCCAGACGGGATATAAGACTGGAAAGCAACACAGTGGTTATGTTAAAGGCACATGAGAGGAACAAAAAACAGACGACAAAGAAACACTGTAGTGTTAAAGTTAGGACATAAAGTGTAGCGTAGAGGCTCCAAAATTGAGAATCACCAAGTGCTCCCATCCATAGCTAAGTGGTTAAAAGGGCATCCATCCATCCATTTTCTACCGTTTGTCCCTTTTGGGGTTGCGGGGGGTGCTGGAGCCTATCTCAGCTGCATTCGGGCGGTAGGCAGGGTAAATCCTGGACAAGTTGCCACCTCATCCCAGGGTCAACATAGATAGACAGACAACATTCATACAGCAGGGCCAATTTAGTGTTGCCAATCAACCTATCCCCAGGTGCATGTCTTTGAAGGTGGGAGGAAGCCAGAGAACCCACGCAGTAACGGGGACAAGATGCAAATTTCACACAGGAAAATCTCGAACCCAGGACCTTCGTATTGTGAGGCACACGCACTAACCCCTGTTGCACCGTGCTGGTTAAAAGGGTGTGTAAATAGGAAATAGCTGCAGCGTGTCTCATAGCTCCGCCCAGCTCAGGCATCACCAGCGTTTGGATGTGGAATAAACATAACAAAAAGACATGTAAAAGAACAATACATAACACAACTTAAGGTTGCCAAGTCTGTGTCAGCATGAAACGTAACGTATGTACTGCGATAGTTTATCATAGTGATATTTTGTCACACACATGGACAAGCTTAATGCCTTCTGCACAAACATTTTATAGTCAGATGTTTCAAAGATAGCCATATTATTAGCAAGTATTTTTTTACCTTTATGTTGCAAGATTTCAAGGTTGCTTAGGTTATTTATCCAGGATCTTTTGTCGACATGCACTTTTTGGCAAAGCAGAAGCCTGAAAGAGCGGTCACCTCACTTGGTCTCGCATTGTAACTAGATATCGGCTGATATGTTTTTTTAGGGTCAATACCAATACCGGCTGTTAGTAGTCAAGAGGTCCATCCATCCATTTTTTACCGGTTGTCCCCTTTGGGGTCGCTGGAGCCTATCTCTGCTGCATTCGGGCAGAAGGCGGGGTACACCTTGGACAAGTCGCCACCTCATCGCTGGGTCAACACAGATAGACGGACAACATTCACATTCACACACTAGGGTCAATTCAGTGTTGCCAATCAACCTATCCCCAGGTGCATGGTTTTAGAGGTGGGAGGAAGCCGGAGTACCCAGAGGGAACCCACGCAGTCAGGGGGAGAACATGCAATGGTCATTAACCAATATTTGCAGTAAAAGTTATTTAAACATGAATAGTGTACGTCGGTGAATAGCTGGACATAGCTTTAATTTGTTTTTTTAAAATAATTTTTTTAGGAAACAACAGACCAGTAGCGACATCATGTTTAATGTGGCAATGATGTTGAGGTTAATTTAGCGCCAAAAATTATCAGAAGATTTCCCAAACATCTTTATTATACGTGAATAGATCTGCGAGTCATAGGCGCATCAACGTTTGCATTTGAAAATATGGGATTTCTCTATGTCACAATAACTTGCAGTCTACTCAATGTTATACCATTTTGATGCAGTTCATGGATTTAAATGGAAACTGCACTTTTTGGGGGGGAATTTTGCCTTTTATTCACAATCCCTTTGTAAAACAAGAACACATGTGTTTTTTTTTTAATGCATTCTAATTTGTAATTAATGCGAGCAAAAGTCTGCTTACAATGGAGCCTAGGGAGTTACTGTACTTTATTCCGCCTATAAAGCACTCTAAAAAATTTCTTAACACCTCCATCATCATTTTATATAAACACTGTAAGTATATATGTAATATTGTAATATATACATTCATATTAACATGTTATATTTATGTATTTTGATCATTTTAAGCATTCATTTCACAGACGCAATCAACGTTCACATTTTCTTTCAACTATATGACTGATTACTACTAACTGCAGACATCATGAGAGCCAGCAAACATAATAAAACATCACTCACTGTACAATGTCTGCTGTCACTAGTATGCCGACTGTTAAGATGTTCAGATGTTCCCATTTAGATAAAGAATGACTCGTAATCCTCGCTGAGGGTTAAATAAAAAGGCGCGGGCAAACCAGCGTCTTTCACGTGCCTTTCTCGCCATCTCTGAGTCAAAGTTTGACAACTTCTCAGTTTGTCATTATTTTGCTATCAAGGGGAGAGGCAGAATTTATCATCTAGAACAGGGGTCGGCAACCCGCGGCCACGGAGCTGCATGCGGCTCTTTGATTACTCTGATGTGGCTCAGCTGCATACTTGCCGACCCACCCGATTTTTCCAAAAGGTTTCCGGGTTTCAGTGCCTCTCCCAGTAACATTCTCCGATTTTCACCAGGACAACAATATAGAGGGTGTGCCGTGACGGCAGTGCCTTTAACGTTCTCTAAAACGTGTCATCGCGGCCGCTTTTCCCCCGAGCTATCTGCGTGCTGGCCTATCACATGTAATATGTGGCCTCTGTTAAAACACGGTAGTGACTGCAAGGCATACTTGTTCAACAGCCATACAGGTCACACTGAAGGTGCCCGTTTAAACAACTTTAGCACTCTTACTAATATGTGCTACACTGTGAACCCACACCAAACAAGAATGACAAACACATTTCGGGAAAACATCCGCACTGTAACACAACAAAAACACAACATAACAAATACCCAGAATCCCATGCAACCCTAACTCTTCCAGGCTACATTATTCAACTCAACCAACGCACGGAGGGGTCAGGGGGGGTTGGTGGTAGCGGGGGTGTATAATGTAGCTCGGAAGAGTTAGGGATGCATGGGATTCTGGGTATTTGTTCTGTTGTGTTTATGTTGGGTTACGGTGCGGATGTTCTCTCGAATGTGTTTGCCATTCTTGTTTGGTGTGGGTTCACAGTGTGGCGCATATTAGTAAGAGTGTTAAAGTTGTTTAAACGAGCACCTTCAGTCTGACCTGTATGGCTGTTGAACAAGTATGCCTTGCAGTCACTTACGTGCGTCTGCATGTGACTGGGCTGGAAAGCTGTATGTTCAGGTTGTAGAGGGCGCTAAAGGCAGTGCCTTCAGATCACGATCATATCATTGTTGTTGGAGTGTAAATCAGCAGACATTCGAGATATTAGTTGGTCTGAAACCCGAGTGACGCTGTGACGCAATAACATTAAATTTTCATATTAAGGTGCGGGCTGCGTGTCTGACTATACGGCTCTACATAGCACACAGCGAAAAAAAAAAACCTCTGCATGCAGTGTTATTTCATTTTAAATTTCAAAAGAGTTTTGTGGCTCCTGTTGTTTTCTTTTTTTTGTGTAACGGGTCACAATGGCTCTCTGAGTGGTAAAGGTTGCAGACCCCTTATCTAGAAAAAACTGAGGTGGCGACTTGTCCAGGGTGTACTCCGCCTTCCTCCCGATTGTAGCTGAGATAGGCTCCAGCGCCCCCCGCAACCCCGAAGGAATAATCGGTAGAAAATGGATGGAAGGATTGAAGCTCAGAGCATAGAAAACAGCTCACCAGCGGAAGATGTGACTATACAACCAGTAGAAAGAAGTTGCCCCTCTCTAATCAATGTGCCACTAGATGTAGGACCTTAAAGTTAGCGGTTATAATAATATCGCTATTACTTGGTTAATATTCAGTTCACGACTTATAGAGTATTGTTGCCGCTTTTTGGATGGTTATTTATTGGGTTTAAAGGTCTGAATAAATGCAATAGAGGCAATGACGTATATCACGGCTCCCATCGGCTCCATTGTAAGCAGACTTTTATTAACGTTAATTTGCGAGTAAGAATGCATTGAAAAAGGACGTGTTCTTGTCTCTCAAAAGAATTGTGAATTATAGGTAAAAAAAAAAAGTATAGTTCCTAACATTACAATACATTGTAATGTTTCCTCGCGAGGAAACATGAAATATTGCAAACATTTGAATAAAACCATTTCTTGAGCTCCTACATTAAGCTTATTTATGAGACATTTTTCAAGATAGCTAACATAAATTCTTGGGTGCTTGCTGCTTAAGTGCTGCAGTGGGGAAAATGTAACTCTTTACATGGAGGTGCTTGATCAGTGTTTTATTTTAAATTATTATGTTATTAAATACTGAATACTGCTATCATATGTATTTATATATTGTATCTGCTGATGTAGTTATGTTGTAGTTGTAAAAAAAACTGTTACTAAAAAAATAAAAAAGAGGCCCATACCGATATACACCAAAATGCCAAATATCGGCAGCGATAATCGGTTGATCTCTAATTGTAATGTCTCTTTTTATTGATGTAGTTATATGTTAGATACAATACTGCATAGATTATCTTTATTTGGTTTTTTAAATCGTTTTTTACTGTTTACACAGCCTCAGACAGCATGCCTGAGGTACAGTCGCTAAGGTCCACACTCAAGTTAGTACAGTACGTATCTGTTTTCAACCAGTGTCTTTTTAAACTACATTTTGTTATTTCTCTAAGTAACCAGCAGTTGGTTATTCATCTTGCACAGTCAAATTATTAATCCAACCATCCATTTTCTACAGCTTATCCTTTTTGGGATCATGGTGTGGGAGCCTATCATATTAAACTAATCAGTTTACTTAGTTAAAATAGGAAAAATTAAAAACCGCCACTGTGGTAGGTTATTACATGTTACCATCCATACATTTTCTATTTTTTGTTTCATGTTATGAAAATGTTGTCATGCAAAATTGAAATTTTTTTAAATGATTATTTATTTTTTAATCAAGGTACATATAAAGAAAGACCCACTAACATCATTTCTGTTCCCATAGAGCCAACTCCACAAAAACCAGAAGACCCAGCAAATCCTAAAGATGATGGTTCGTATTCTCTATTAAGATAGATATATTAACGCACCAAACCACCACTTTGACATTCTGTGTTTTGCATGCAAGATAAAGCATACAGTGTAACTGTAGTAACTTTAAAATGAAGATTATTATTAATTATACAAAAAAATTGAGGTGGTATAAGAAATAACACACTTAATTGCAACCACAGAACTTTTCTCAGTCCATAATGCCTGGCACCTAAACCACGAAAGCACGTATTTTGAGTGACGTCAGCGCATTTCAACATTTGGCTGAGATTAATGACAAAAATAGGCTTAAAGAAGAAATGCGGCGAAGAGCATTGCTGTTTTCAAACTGTGCAATCAAGCTGCTGCTTACCACCAAATACTTTGGCTTTTATATCCTATCACCTCAATGCAAAGCATGCTACCGCCTGCACAGAGCTATGGTTAGCAAGCAGTATTGTTGGCAGACACAAAACCAGATGATGGCGTTCAGAGTCAAGATAAGTAAGCCTGGTTCTGACAAGTTAGCAAACTTGCTGGAGAAATATTTTTAAGATTGAATGAGTGAGTTAAAAAAAAAATCTTTTAGAAGGTTGAACACAGCCAATTTGACTTTATGAGTTAGAGCAGGAGGTCCGTGTCCTTAGTTGGGTACTGCAAGGCGGTCGTGAAAAGTTTGTCTGATTAGACATCAACATTGATCCAACACACTCTAGTGAACAGATAAAAGGTGGGAGAAGATAACTTCTAGTCAACAATGCACACATTTAGCGACACTCAGGAGTTCTATCAAGTATAGTACCGCTTTATTCACCAGTCCGTCAAGGAGGACCCGCCCCCCATTGCTGCTTTACCTATGTAACTGTGCTTAGGCTGTGTCATGTTCCCCCTGATTGACTGAGAATCCATTCTCAGCTCACAGCTGGTTCATTTTTAAGTTTTTGGATCAGGATTTTTTTTTTAACATAACAAAAACACAAGCACAGGAGAGATAAGCCAACCACAGAACTCATTAGTTCAAGTACTTTCCGGACCAGTTTAATTTAAAACACAATTTTATACAAGATACTCCATCACTCCATCAGTTTGAATGTCTTTAGTCTGAAAAACGTTTTATACCCCTGAAATAGAGGCTTTTGGATATTTTCATCTTGAAATGCAGCTTGGAAAAACCTTACTTTCTCACTGGAGCATGTTTTCAACAAATTGAAACATTTTTACTGCAATCACTTGTGTGAATTTATTTGTTAGTAATAATTAATAAGTTTTTTGAGTTTTTATATGTCTTAAAACCTTTTCATACTAACGTCTCAAGCATTTATTCTTCCTTTCTCTCCATAGATGGATTTGACCTCTTTGATGCCCTAGGACCAGGTAACATTTTTATTTTAAAAACATATAGATCCCATGATGCCTGACGTGTACAACCCCACTAGCTGGATAGTCAGTTTTTGTTTTCCAAGAAAAAAAAAACTTTTTGTGGTTCATTTTAACAGATGATCCGAAGAAACCTAATAAACCTAAACCTAACCCTGGAGGTTCTGGTAGGCTTTTGTATTTATTTCATTGAGTATGAGCACACACATATTTCAAGCCTGCAACTTTGTATCTCAGTCTACTACACTATCAAACTTGTATTTGTGTGTGCATATGGCTTTGACCTAGAGCAGTGGTTCTCAAATGGGCGTACACGTACCCCTGGGGGTACTTGAAGGGGTACGTGAGATTTTTTTTTTAATATTCTAAAAATAGCAACAATTCAAAAATCCTTTATAAATATACTTATTGAATAATACTTCAACAAAATATGAATGTAAGTTCATGAACTGTGAAAATAAATGCAACAATGCAATATTCAGTGTTGACAGCTGGATTTTTTGTGAACATGTTCCATAAATATTGATGTTAAAGATTTATTTGTTTTGTGAAGAAATATTTAGAATTAAGTTCATGAATCCAGATGGATCTCTATTACAATCCCCAAAGAGGGCACTTTAAGTTGATGATTACTTCTACATGTAGAAGTAATCATCTTTTATACGTGGCATTATTCAATTTGTAATTGAATCGTGTTTATTTTTCAACAAGTTTTTAGTTATTTTTATATCTTTTTTTCCAAATAGTTCAAGAAAGACCACTACAAATGAGCAATATTTTGCACTGTTATACAATTTAATAAGTCAGAAACTGATGACATAGTGCTGTATTTTACTTCTTTATCTCTTTTTTTCAATCAAAAATGCTTTGCTCTGATTAGGGGGTACTTGAATTAAAAAGATGTTCACAGGGGGTACATTACTGGAAAAAAAAGGTTGAGAACCACTGACCTAGAGGATGTTGCCTTTCCAAGTAAAGCCATTACTGCTTCTTCATTAAACATTTAGGGATTATTGTCCCTCTCTGTAAAGTATTAATTTATTGCGTGCGTGCATGCGTGCCTGCTCACCTGCCTGCCCGCCTGCCCGCCTGCCTGCCACATCATTTTACTCTACATGTGCGAGGCATGATTTATACTCTAGAATTAACTTTTTCAAACTCTGGCGATTCAGCAGCATCAGGTCAGTATCTTTCCTCTCGCTAGTGGCCAGCCTGTTGTCTCTATGAACAATGTTCTGTGTTACTACACCCGAAAAGTAGTTCCTTGGTGTTTATTCCTACAGGTCACGACATGTAAAGGGAGCATTTGTGGTTTTTAGATGTTTTTTAGCAGGCTTTATAGACGGAAAAGATGACTCTCCATTACCTGCCTGTTGCTCTCAATTTTTCTCTATTTATTAACACACATAAAAAAGAAATATGTATTCTTGTCTCACATAGCAATTGTGAATGATTTGCAAAGTTCCCCCCCAAAAGTGCAGTTTTTCTTTGACTCATATAGAGTATATGTTTAAATTTTTTTATTCTACATGATGTACAAGTACCTTATTGGGAGGTTGGTGTTTTTAACTGTGGATCTCGCGCCACGTAACTTGCGTAAGCAACGTCGTCTTACCCTTCCCCCTGCGTATCTTCCCGCAAGCCATGCGTGCACCTCCTAAAAATCCTAGCTTGGCATCTTCAGAGACGCAGACGCACCTGTGATTGGTCAGTTTTTTCAGAGGCGGGTCCTCGACCGCAGGAAAGCAAAGTTTGTGTTTGAAATGCACAAATTATTGAATGAAGTTAAGCAACAGCGATTAAATATTTGCATGAAAACAGATTTTGTGTACTTTATTTCTCGGTGCACTCTAAAAATAATTACCGAATGTGTCGTTCTTCAGCTTGATGTGTTGTTGTTGCGTCCAGAAGAAAGTCACAAAGTATGACATTCTTTTCAACGTTTATTGCCAAACATCAATAACACATGACCATACACATTAACAACAGGATGTCGTTAAAATAGTTTAAAACAGTTTTGCTTATTAACAATTATATGACAGCTTAACCTATGTCCCGAATAGCGTTGCAAATTACAATAGCGTCCTTTGTCGCAACTCGTTTGAAAGTTTCACAGTCCATCTTGATGAACGTCTTTTCCTCTGGTTTATAAGTAAACCTCCATTAAAAGTAAACGGATTCTGGTTGCTCCTCCTGGAGACACTGCCCCTTAGTGTTTTGGAAGAGAATTGAAAGTCTGGCGCCACCCCCATGCAAGAGCTATATATCAAACAAGACGCTGTCAGCCATCCTTTAGGCAGCAATTGGAAGAACTTTTGTTTCTTGGGAGCTAAAGACCTACCTCACGTTCACTGTTCCTCTGCCCTTGCCACCTCACTGATAGCTATTTCGTGAAAAAAGTACAGTTCCACACCAGATTTTACAATATTCATCCAAATATATCCAATGTCTATTATTCTTTACAGTTTGCTGATAAGTTAGCATGTAGCCGCTTGGGGTGGTATGTGTCTCTATGCAGCTCTTGAGGGGTGGAAGAAAAGAGGCTCTGGAATCCGAGGGTTTAAGGAGAAGATTGCAGGTTTACTGTTATGGTATCATAACGGTGAACCCTTGAAGTAGAGCCTGACAGTACTCACAAAAAAAGATTCACCATAAACACAAAATAGCATGAAGGGGAAAAAACATAAAGTTCCACAAGGTAGGAAAAACGAACAACAACAAGCATAAACATAAAGAGCTGCTGGGACGGAACCACGAGCAAAATTAGCTAGGAGGCAGGAATGACACAGAAAATATACACTTACCAACAAACCAGGTATTAACTAGCTTAGGCAGCAACAGGTCGGCAAAAACAATACATATGGAATTAAATTGTCAAAGGCAGGAAAAAATAGTCCAACAGACATGCAGCTAAATGGTGGAAGCGCTATATGTGGTCAATGAATATATATACTTAGGACTCCGTTAGGATAATATTAATGATGCATACGACCCTGTTAAAAGTAGAGCACCAAGCCACGTAAAAAAGGTATCTTACGCTCTGTATTAATGGATGGTTGGATAGATGTCAAAGGTGTTCTTGTTATGCCACAGGTTAGTAATGAAGCTAATGTTCTAGAGTGAAAAGCACATTTTATTTGTTTACCTGGCTTCAAGACTCTCCTGAAGATCACTGCAAGCGAAGACACAACAAACTCCCTTTTTTTGTCTCTCATGGACACACACCTGTTGTGAACTTTGGACTAGCGACGGCAAATACATCTAGGCCGCCGAACAGAGACACACACACACACACACACACACAAAAAAATATACGCCACACATACACCCCCCTGTCCCCCAGTCCAACGCCCTGGACGCAAATCCCGTAGGGGTGATGAATGGATGGTCAGCGCCTGAGAGCTGCGACCTACCACCATGACCTTGAACTACCTTCCCTCTGTTGCTAGATATCTCGAGATGTATGTTGCAATGTGTATATGTGCTTTGCTATGGAGGTTTTTTCTCACTCCGAACTGGGCCCCCTTAGGAGCCTAGTCTGGATTGTATTTTTTTACTCATCCTTCCCCAGCGTTTACCTTTTTCCCATCTTTTACGGGGCGCCTTATGGCGACCCATCAGCGTTCTTGTTCTGTAACCCTGTACACGGTTTGTTTGTCTAATCTTGAACAGGTTTGTGCTGAAAACAAGGTTTCGTTGTACTTGTTGCAATGACAATAAAGACCTGCCTACCTACCTAAAGGGACTGCACTGTCAAAACTTACATAAATACATTAGCTTTTCCACTTTCCTCCTTTTTATAGACCCAAATGAAAAACCTGACAAACCTGCAATCAAGCCCCCAAAGAATGGAGGAGGTAAGTTTGCAAATGTTTAAACGTATTATCAATTTATAGTACAGTGGAACCCGCTTGAGTCGACCCCGTTGATCTTGACAACATGTCTTTGTTGATCAAATCATTAGGTCCTGAACCACCGTGTTCTTAGCACTAAAAAGTTCCTGCCTGAACCGAATAGTGACATTTCTCTGAAGAATGGGTCCTTCTATGTCAATATGTGTTGTCATTATTATCGCCAAGCAGCAGAAAACAACAAAGTGACTTCCTGTTCAATGCAAATTAGGCTTCAAAGTAAAAGCAATAATAACGTAGTATGTAATGTTATGAGTTATTTTCCTTGAATTGAATCAAAGTGCGGGCTCACGTAACTGTCTTTGGCCACATGTTGGTCGCATTTACAGTTACCACAACAAGAGATTCTGTTTTTGATACTTGATTCAGCAGAATAATACACGGGCAAACCATCTAGTCTGTTATGTGTAATGTTTGATAACAAAGATTAAAATTTTCTTTGAAAACGAATCATAAAAAAATTAGGTTATAGGAAAACGAGCTACCATTGCACAAGTGCACTAATTCAGTAGATCTGTGAGATAAGGGTATAAAAAATGTGACAATATTAAAATGAAAAAAAAAAAAGAAATATGCACAGATTGTACACAGAAATGATTTTAACAGACTGAAAAAAAATATTTATCATCCATCCGGCTCAAATGGTAAAGCAGCCGTGCCAGCAACTTGAGGATTCCAGGTTAAATTCCAGCTTCTGCCATTCTAGTGATGCTGTTGTGTCCTTGGGCAAAAATTTTTACCCACCTTGCTCCCAGTGCCACCCACACTGGTTTAAATGTAGCTTAAAGGTATAGATAACGTGTTTCACAACAGCTTTGAGTCGCTAGATAAAAATGTGCTATCTAAAAAACATTACCTTCGCTTCATTTTGCTCTGGACAAAATCACGAGTCTATGCACGGCTAGTTTCGATTTTAGTTATATTAACAACTGCTTATGTTGACGTCAGTCAACACATCCAAAGGGCATTGACAAACAGGTTCCACTCTATATTCATTTTTAAGTATTACTTTGCGTCCAGCAGCAGCATATTAGTTAGTCTGGCAATATGTCTTATTGCATAGCAAATTAAATGTTTTTTAAAAACACAATATACAGTACCTTACATTGTATGTTGTTTGTAATTTCATACAGGTGGAGGCAGTTCTTTTGATGATAAAGACTTGTTTGACCTCGGTGGTGGAGAGTACAAGCCTGAGGGAGGAGGAGGTAAGATGCCATTACCTACTAGCTTTTTAAAAACAGTTTTAGTAGTGCAATAACATGCATTTATGATTTTTTAATCTTAATGTTTAGAACAGCATTTACAGTCTAAAGTTTTTATAGAGTTTCTCATACTGAATGAGAAAGTGTGTTCTGGATTGAAGTTATGACTTTTGTCGAAGTATGTGGTTTGCTTCCAAAAAAGGGCGTAAGAGACAGGATAATAAAGCATGAATACGCCATCTGTGTCTGACCTAGAATAATATATATGTTGTATTATTATATTCCGCAGTGAGGGGAATACTTCCGGTTTATAATCCTTGGTCAACTTCATATATCAGAGCTGTTTTTACAGCAAGATTACGTAAAAGTTTAGGAATTCAGTGGCCACTTGTATACATTTTGTACATTAGAAACAGTTAAAACAATTAAATGTAGGTCAATATATGTAAAGCCTTTTTAAGGACATTTTATAGCTGACTATATAATAATGTATTACATTATTGACTTCATTAATTAGTAATACATTTTATTTTTAGAGTTTGAAAATCATAACATTTTATTGTCTTATTTCAGACAGAGTGGCAGTAAACTTCTTCATAAAGCCTAAATTTAGTCAGCTTTTCCTTGTGTCACTGGAACACTCTCCAGTTTACCCATAACCCTGAATAGGATAAACGGTAAAAATGCATCCATCCATTTTTAATCTCACTTGTCCATATTAGGGTCACGGGTGAGCTTGAGCCTATCACAGTTGACTTCGGGTGGAAGCGAGGTACACCCTAGACTGGTCACCAACCAATCACAGGGGTCATATGGACAAGCAACTGTTCACCCCCACATTCACCCCTATGAACAATTAAGAGGCTTTAATCAGCCTAACATGCATATTTTTGGAATGTGGTAGGAAGCCTCGGGTCTGAAGTACCCAGAGAAAACCCACACACGCATTAGGAGAACATGCAAACCCCACAGGGCACATCATAGGTTTCTTTTGATGTAGAAAAGCGCTATCTGAATCTAATCCATTATTATTATAAAAGACCCATCAGCATTAAGGGGATCAGTAAGCTTTGTATATTCAGAACAAATAATTATGTTCTTTCATCTTTGCAGGTCGTGCTGAACAGCCCCACGGTAAATAACCCACTAATAGAAGTTAACCCACTTAACTAATAACTTAGTACTTACTTTTTTGGGAGTGCTGCTGACATCATTAAACCAGCTCTTGGGCCATGTAATCAATCATGTAGATACAGCAGGCCATCTAAATCATATTAATTTTTGGCTTTTATGATTAATATCAACCTTTCTTATTTCAGTGTGGAATGATTATAAAGTAAAACATTAAAGTACCAATGATTGTCACACACACTGGTTGTAGTGAAATTTGTCCTCTGCATTTGACCCATCCCCTTGATCACCCCCTGGGAAGTGAGGGGAGCAGTGGGCAGCAGAGGTGGTTACAACCTATTGAATTACTTTTTTTTTTTTTTTAAGTATTGGGTGCACAATTTAACATTTCAGTAGGATTTTCTTTAACTTACACAGTAGAGATGCGCGGATAGGCAATTATATCATCTGCGTCACCAAAATCGTCATCCACCCGTACCCGCCCGCTGAATTACATCAGAGGTTGGCCACCTTTACCACTCACATAGCTATTTAAACCTGTTTCACAGAGTAGTGAAGTCAATTGGAGCTGCTAACGTTCTTGCGACTTTTCAATAGTGTTCATCCTGAAGACAAGAATATGGGCGTGCTGTGAAGCCATTGCCTTTGACACCTTCAACAACATGTACGAACCGATTGTTGGTCCGGCAACATGTTGTGTGCAGCTTCCGCAATCACACGTATGAGATTGAAAGGCATACTGGGTGATACAGAGTACACTGATGGTTGTGATATAAACAACTTTTAACACTTACTAATATGCGCCACGCTGTGAAGCCACACAATACAGGATTGACAAACACATTTCGGGAGAACATCCTCACAGTAACACAACATAAACGCAACACAACTAATACCCATAATCCTTTGTATTCATGACACTTCCTGAATATATTTTACACCCCCGCGCCCCAACCCCGCCCACCTTACTGACGCACGGGGGGGTGGTGGGGGTTTGGGGTGTATAAAATAGTCAGGAATTGTCATGAATACAAAGGATTATGGGTATTTGTTGTGTTGCGTTTATGTTGTGTTACTGTGAGGATGTTCTCCCGAAATGTGTTTGTCGTTCTTAATTGGTGTGGCTTCAAAGCGTGGCGCATATTACTAAGAGTGTTAAAATTGTTTATATCACAACCATTAGTGTACTCTGTGTCACCCAGTATGCCTTGCAGTCGTGTGCGTGTTGCCGAGGAAGTCACACACAACATGTTGCTGGACTGACAAGCAGAACGTACATGTTGTAGTAGGCGACAAAGCCAATGGCTTCATAGCACGCCCTAATACTCATTATCTGGGTGACTACCGGTAGTCAGTCAAGAGAATAATAGGGTCTCCTATTGACTTCTTCGCTTTATGACACAGGTCTTAAATGGCTCTTTGAATGGCCAAGGATTCTGATCCTAGAACCATGTATATCAAATATCTCCGGATGGTTCAACCGCCACCCGCCCGAATCTAATTAAAATCAATTTTTTCGTCATGGCAACCGCCCGACCCGCGGTTTACCGCGGATGAGACCGCAAACCGCGCATCTCTATTACACAGGGTCCAAATGAACATAAGGCTTTGCAGAATTTTTCAAATTAAATAATGTTAATATATATTTCATTTACACACATATGTAAGTGAAAATACATTTTGGAACCTTGAACAGAGACTGGTTAATTGCCACTTGACCATCTCTTACATAATTCAGCTTGGATAGTCTGCTGACCTATGACTTTACAGGATAAATGGTAGAAAATAAATAAATATTCAAATGTGCAATCGGTGCATTGCTCTCAACATGGGACAAAACATTGCATCGATTTCTTTCATTCAAAAGAGTCAACAAGAGTCTATTTTTCTTCTATCCAGAATGATGTTGAACTGTAAAATAATTATGTTTTGTCATCTTCACAGATACTGGTGATCAGCCTCAAGGTAAATAATTACATTTATTTCATGCTTTTTCAAACGTTTTTGTTTTGATACCTCATTTTGACTGCCGTCGCCTCATTAAATGAACACTTGAGCCCGATAATCCAATCAATCGATACTGTGATGCATGAAAGTTATATTAGGGTTATTTTGAGCTATTAATAATTTATTTGAACAAAAATATAATTATAATACACCCTATGTAATCAATGACTTTGAAAAACGAGAATTGTTGAGAAAAGTTCTCTAATTTACACAAGGTCAATATTGATATTAAGATTATATTATTATATTAGGATTTCCATATAGTATAGCCCCTTAAACTTCATTGAATATCCCTTAGCTAGTTTCACTTCCACCAGACACTTTTTAGTCAACATGCTTCTGACGGGATATTTGACCACTCTTCTTGGCAGAATTGATTAAGTTAATTTATATGTGGTTGGTTTCCTGCCACGGTCCCAGCTTTTAGGCACAGTCCTCTAATGTTCAAAAGGGTTGAGGTCAGGGCTTTGGGAAGGCCATTCCAGGAGATGAATATTAGCTGATTTATTCATTCCAAAAGCAGTTTTGATGTTTGTTGGGCTTATTGTTGTGTTGGCAATTGAACACACAATTGTGTCAAAGTTTTAGCTGTCTAACTGTTGATTTGAGGTGTATTATAAACATTTGTAGATAGTCCTTCTTCATGATTTCATCCACTTTGTGCAGTGAGTCAGTACAGACACCAAAACATACTCCAAACATGACAATCCTGTTGTCGTTGTGGGCTAATTTGTTTCATCTGCCCAAACAAACATTCCTCCAGAAGGCACCTGGATTGAAAATTCAAGGGTGAACGTATGTAAATTTGAATTTACTGTCACTTGGAAGTTTCATTCCTGCACCCTTTCAGTTCATGGTAATGTAAGACCCCTGCCCCTGACATTTTTTCAAAATGTCCACAATATTTTGATTTGCTTTCAGTGTTTTCCACGGACTGTAGCGGTGGAGGCTTGGCTAGGAGGTGTGGTGGGGGCATGGCTGGGGCAGTGTCAATATGATGTTATTATAAGATTTGCACGGTAATGATTAGGGGTGTAACGGTACGTGTATTTGTATTGAACCGTTTCGGTACGGGGGTTTCGGTTCGGCACGCGGGCGTACCTAACGAGTTTGTAAGCAGAAGTCTTCACAAGCTGCTCTGCTTTCTGCCTCTGTCTCAGCAGCAAGCACAACCATCTGATTGGTTACATACAAAGCCAATCAGCAGTGCGTATTCAGAACGCATGTTGTCAATGCTTTAGCGTTGAGCAGATATGAGTTTAGCAGGGGAGCAGCAGACTCTCCCCAAATAATAATAAACACTTCCAAGTCAACTACTTTCTAAACATCACTATGAGCCCGTTGACCTTCTAGAAACTTAAACTGAAGCTCAGCTCACTCGCAGTCCTGGCTTTAGGTGAAGGCTAGTTAGCTTTTAGCGTAACGTTAGCTCATTTTCCTGTGTGTGTGTTAGGGGCAGCAAAGTCTTGTCTGTCTGTTATTGCATTGAACTCCACAGTGTACAGCGATAAATAGTCTCTCCTATTGCTGTTGTACTATTTTTTTCTGCTACAGTTACATTAATCATTAGTAATGTAGCAGCCTAGTTTGAATGGCAGGGTCCCTGCTATCACATGTTGACAACAATATAACATTTACATAATAAAAGTCAACTACAGGCTTCCCAAATGCTGTTTAATGTTGCACTTTTTATATGTAGAAGAAAGGTTTTGTCATTTTATTTAATCAAAGCAACAACTTGAGGCACTTTGATGTGGATTAACGTGGGCAGAATTATTATAGTGTTCCCAATGTTAAAAGGATAAAGCCTTTGTTTACAAATTTGGTAAATAAATAACCAAAAAATGTATATATTGTTGTTTTCTTACTGTACCGAAAATGAACCGAACCGCGACCTCTAAACCGAGGTACGTACCGAACCGACATTTTTGTGTACCGTTACACCCCTAGTAATGATGCATATAATTTCTTAAAAAGGTGTAAAAAATGTTAATTAAAAATCATTTCAAACAAATCTGTGTAACATATTTGTAATTAGTATTAAGATATACGTTTTTTTATATTGTTTTCCTCTACTTGTGTTACTGCTTATTTTATTAGTACAGCGTAATACAGGCTGAACTTTGTACACCCCAGGTGTATTGACATGTATTATTCAGCCGGCCCTGAATGTTGGAATTTAGTTTGCCAAGTACGTAAATAGTCTTTAAAATTAGAGCAGATGGGGACAAAAAACTTGAGGTTGTTTGAAAGTCTCCACAATGAAGTTACAGTAAAACTAAGCACACAAAGACAAGTACATTAATGTATATAAGAAGTGCACACACATACAATCGTGGTAAAACGTTTACATACACTTGTAAAGAGCATAATGTCATGGCTGTCTTGAGTTTCCAATAATTTCTACAACTCTTGTTTTTTTATGATAGAGTGGTTGGAGCACATACTTGTTGGTCACAAAAACATTAATGAAGTTTGGTTGTATTATGAATTGACTATGGGTCTACTAAAAATGTAACCAAATCTGCTTGGTCATAAGTATTCATACAGCAATGTTACTATTTGGTTACATGTCCTTTGGCAAGTTTCACTGCATCAAAGCGCTTTTGGTAGCCATCCACAAGCCTCTGGTTGAATTTTTAACCACTCCTCTTGACAAAATTGGTGCAGTTCAGCTACAGTAAATTTGTTTGGTTTTCTGACCTGGACTTGTTTCTTCAGCATTGTCCACACGTTTAAGTCAGGACAATTGGAAGGCCATTCTAAAACCTTACTTCGAGCCTGATTTAGCAATTCCATTACCACTTTTGATGTGTGTTTGGGGTCATTGTCCTGTTGGAACACCCAACTGCGCCCAAGATTTCCTTTCCTCCAGAAGGTCTTATTTTTGTCATTAATCATATTAATTGTCATTAATATGATTAATGACAATTAATCATATTATAAGCTTCTTTAACATTTTTTACTAGCACTTCTGATTAGTCTTTGTTGCACTAAAACAACCATATACAATGTATTATTGGACGTTTTTATATGGTAACGTTACTGTAGTGTGAACTGCATTTATTTCATGAGGTACTGTATGTACTTTCTACATTGCTGGCAATAGCGTTTGTGTTTCCTCTTTAACCACCATGTTTGAAGATTGCAGAAAGAGTCCATATTTTCCACAAGTAGTATATATTCAGACAAGGCAAGCAAAAATTTGCTTTCGTGGATGTGTCCATCTTGATTTCCGACCTCGTAAATGGAATGCTTCGTTCCCAGCCTCGACCTTCAACTTTGAAGGTAAATGAATAATACCAAGATTTAATGCACCATACAGTTGTGATCAAAATTATTCAACCCCCACACAATTTTGGTGTTTTAGCAAGTTGGACTTTTATTCTGTATTTTGTTTATAATCATATCAAATAAAGATTTGTCATATAGACAAATGCAACTTAAATTGTAACACTGTATTTTACAAAATACCAAAAAAGGACATTTTTCTTAATATCTCATTGACAAAATGATTCAACCCCCTAGTTACATGCATCTTTAGTACTTAGTAGAACACCCTTTGGCAGTAATGACATCCTTCAAACGTGATACATAACCGGACACAAGCTTCTTGCAACCATCTACAGGTATTTTAGCCCATTCCTCTTGGACAAAGGCCTCCAGTTGATTCATATTCTTGGGCTTGCGTGCTGCAACTGCCTTCTTCAAGTCCCACCACTGGTTTTCTATAGGATTTAGGTCTGGCGACTGTGAAGGCCACTCCAGAGTCCTCCAGCTCTTCTTCTGCAACCACTCTGATGTTGATTTGGAGGTATGCTTGGGATCGTTGTCCTGTTGGAAGGTCCAACATCTCCCAAGCCTCAGCTTCGTCACTGACTTCATGACATTTGCAGCTAATATATTCTGGTAGGAAATAGAATTCATAATGCCTTGAACGCGCTGGAGATTCCCGGTACCTGAGGCAGAGAAACAGCCCCAGAGCATGATTGACCCCCCACCATGCTTAACAGTAGGCAAGGTGTTCTTCTTTTCTTTGTAAGCCTTATTTTTTTCTCCTTCAGACATAATGTTGATTCATAGGCCTAAAGAGTTCCAGTTTTGTCTCATCACTCCATAGAACAGTTTCCCAAAACCTTTGGGGTTTGTCCAGATGATTTTTGGCATACTGGAGTCTATTTTCTTGTGCCTGGTAGTCAGAAGTGGGGTGCGCCTGGGAGTTCTGGCATGGAGGCCTTCATCTCGTAGTGCGCGCCTTATTGTCTGGGACGAAACCTGCCTTCCCCCTCTGCAATATCCTGTTGTAGTTCCTCAGCTGTTACCCAGGTTTTTTTTTACCACTGTACGCTTCAAATACCGGACAGCAGTTGCACACACCATCCTCTTTCTACCACGCCCAGGTAGTGTTTCCACTGTGTCTTTAGCTTTAAACTTGCGAATTATGCCCCCAACTGTGTCTCTTGGAATGTGTAATGTCTTTGCTATTTTCTTTTATCCATATCCTTTCTTATGAAGAGAAATTACCTCCTCTCTTGACTTCTTTGACCACTCCCTGGACTTCACCATGTTGCAAATACACCATTGACCATCTACAAGAAGCTGAGCGTCACAGTCTTTTTCAATCAGTTTAATTGTTGCTCGTTATGGTTTTAATCACATCTACAGGTGTTTTCAACACCTGATTGAAAAGACCTTATTCAAATTCTGTTCTTAAGAGTTATGATCTTCAAGGGGTTGAATAATTTTGTCAATGAGATATTAAAAGAAATGACACTGTTTGTTATGTTACAAAATATAATGTTGTAATTCAAGTTGCAATTGTCTATTTAATGCATCTTTATTTGATATGACTATAAACAAAATACGGAATAAATGTCCAACTTGCTAAAACACCAAAATTGTGTGGGGGTTGAATCATTTTGATCACAACTGTATCTCCGGACGTTTCTTGCTCAAACCTCAAACTCAAAATTTCAAAACAAATAATGTAGTCAATGTTTTGTGGAACATTATTGTAGGAAATGGAAGGACAAATATAATGTGGAAGGTGAAGTTACTTACTGCATCGCAAAATCTTAAAAAGAAAAAATATTTTTTTAGTATTTTATTTTTATATTTTTTACCTGTAACGTAAATGGACGCTATATGGAAACTTTTGCTTTTGTAATAAACGTAAAAATTGTAGAGAAACTTAATGGACTGTGTACATGGGCAAGGCAGGCACAAGGTACGTCCCCTGCACATTCTCTACATTCCCTTTATGTCTTCTGCACTTTTCTGGCTTGTAGTACAGAGTTAGATAACATTAAATTCATTTAGACAAGTTGCCCATATTTTAGGCTACACCCATGACGCAGTATATGATATGTATAATGAGAAGCATCGAACACACCACGGCCCTTTGGGCTGCAAGCCTAAGCTAGTAGCGGCAAAGTACTTGGCTATGCCATTATTGTAGAAGGCTTAAAAACGAACACAACAGGAATGCGCATGGTTGCAAAATATGCCGTACTGTTGAAACAAGCACACTGGAAATAATATTGCATTGGTAAGAATTGTTTCCCCCCAAAATTAAATGTTATGTTTTAGTATCACAGGTTGTTATGGTTACAATAATGTAAACCGTATGAAAATTGACAAATATTTAATCCATACATTTTCTACCGCTTATTCCCTTTGGGGTTGGGGGGGGGCACTGGTGCCTATCTCAGCTACAATCGCGCAAAAGGCAGGGTACACCCCGGACAAGTCGCCACCTCATTCCAGTATTTATATAATATTAATACCTTGAATATGAAAGGGGCCCCTGCTAAGATAATAATAAATGGATTAGATTTTAAAATCACGCTTTTCTATTATTAGATACGCAAAGCGCTCACAGAGAAATGGGAACCCATCATATATTCACACCTGGTGGTGGTAAGCTAAATTTGTAGCCACAGCTGCCCTGGGGTAGACTGACGGAAGCGAGGCTGCCAGTTTGCGCCTACGGCCCCTCCGACCACCTATAGTTCATTCATTATTCATTCACCAGTGTTAGCGGCACCGGGGGCAAGGGTGAACTGTCCTGCCCAAGGACACAACGGCAGCGATTTGAATGGCTGCAGCTCCGTCCTACACATGCTTATCAACATATGACATGTCAAAAACAAAAAATATTAGACATATTGTCTATTCAGCAATATCATTTCATGAGGTAATAGGTCCCATGAATGTCCCATGAATTGATTAACCTGGACCCCGACTTAAACAAGTTGAAAAACTTATTCAGGTGTTACCATTTAGTGGTCAATTGTACGGAATATGTACTGAACTGTGCAATCTACTAATAAAAGTCTCAATCAATCAATCAATTCCAGACTTAGGGGGCTAATTAAAACAAATTAAATTGATTTGTTTTGGTGTCTGCTGACGTTTTTATATTTTTTTTATTGACATTTGTTTTTTCATTTACGGGATTTATTATTAACATATCACCTGTATGGAAAAAAAACATATTGCAACATGCATTTCTTGCGTCTGGAACATTCCTACGCACACTCCATAAGCACGCGAAGGCGCACTAAAAAAGTGGGTTCTGTCGCAGATTTACTGCAGGACAGATTCTAAAATGTCCATAAAAAGTGGTGTGTGCGTATGGAGAACTAGATATGTAAGAACTGAAAACGCATGCTGTCGAAATGGCAACAACAGGGGATGCATGTGCATGTACAAGACAGTCTGCCCCACAACAAGAGGATAGAGAAAATTAGGGAACTTACCAAATACAATGGTGCACTCGGGCAAAGCTCTTCGGGTAAATCTTTAGCATAAATGGAAATATTTGCTGACATCACCAATGGGAAAAACATCATAGTTCAACAAATTTCAAAACTCCGAATTTGCTCATTGCTATTTTTATGTTTTTGTGCAACCGGCCGAAATGAGTTTCCTCCGCCGGGTGGCGGGGCTCTCCCTTAGAGATAGGGTGAGAAGCTCTGCCATCCGGGAGGAACTCAACGTAAAGCCGCTGCTACTCCACATCGAGAGGAGCCAGATGAGGTGGTTCGGGCATCTGGTCAGGATGCCACCTGAACGCCTCCCTAGGGATGTGTTTAGGGCACGTCCAGCTGGTAGGAGGCCACGGGGAAGACCCAGGACACGTTGGAAAGACTATGTCTCCCGGCTGGCCTGGGAACGCCTCGGGATCCCCCGGGAAGAGCTAGACGAAGTGGCTGGAGATAGGGAAGTCTGGGCTTCCCTGCTTAGGCTGCTGCCCCCGCGACCCGACCTCGGATAAGCGGAAGCTGATGGATGGATGTTTTTGTGCATTATTTGTTGCCGTAATCAGGTTACTCATATGTTACTCAGTACTTGAGTAGTTTTTTCGCAACATACTTTTTACTTTTACTCAAGTAAATATTTGGACGACTACTCCTTACTTTTACTTGAGTAATAAATCTCTAAAGTAACAGTACTCTTACTTGAGTACAATTTCTGGCTACTCTACCCACCTCTGTATACACACACACATATATATATATATATATATATATATATATATATATATATATATATATATATATATATATATATATACACACACACATATATATATTGGGGCTGCAACTAACGATTAATTTGATAATCGATTAATCTGTGGATTATTACTTCGATTAATCGATTAATAATCGGATAAAAGAGAAAAACTACATTTCTAACATTTACAATACTTTATTTAAAAAAAACAGCATACTGGCACCATGTCCTTTCGACTTGCCAAATAAAACAAGGCAAATGTTACAAAAATGTTTTTGTTATTTTTATAAAGTGCACCATTGTCCTGCACAATAGCAATAATTTTGCTTAGGAGAATTTCAAACCTGGCTACTACCTATTCCAACCATTCTGCAATGTTGGATGCTGAATGTCTTTTCCTCTAGTGGCATGGTCGTAAGGGAGATTGACTTCATATTCGAGTCTCCAATGTAGTGGCATGTATTGCCAAGGTAGGGTACACTTGTCCAAACATCAGTAGTGAGAGCAATTTAACTCTGGGTAGGATTTATGTCGGTCTACACTGCATGGAATGTCTGCTAGTACTTCCTCTCCATTAGTTTTGGTAAAATGAGAGAGAAAGAAGTCCTTGATTACATTTGTCATTAGGGACCCGAATTCACATCTTAATAAGACCCAGGACAGCTGAGTGGTTAACACTGTTGACCATCAAGCAAGGGGAACCGGGTTCAAATCTCTGTAAGGACTCAGTGTTTCTTTTTCAGTAGTGAGACGGGTGCGCAATTAAATATGTCATTGGGGCCCGAAATCTTCCTCTAAGAAGACTAAGGATAGCTGAGTGGTTACAGTAGCTAGCTCACAATCAAAGAGTGCAAGGATCAAATTCCTGCCAGGTTCACTGGTAACTATGAAAACTCCAGCAGCAAGTGTAAATGTTTTATATTATAGCTCACTGAGACAGGTTCGCGATTAAATATGTCATTGAGGCCCGAAATCTTACTGAAAGAAGACCAAGGATAGCTCAATGGTTAAAGCTGCTAGCTCCCAATCAAAGGGCACTGGGTTCAAATCCCAGGCAAGTTGATCGGTAACTAGGAAAGCTATTGTTTCGTATCATAGTTTACTGAGACAGGTTATCAATTGAATATGTCATTGGGGCCCGAAATCTGTCCAAAAGAAGACCAAAAATAGCTGAGTGGTTAAACAGCTATCTCCCAATTAAAGGGTCCTGGGTTCAATCCCAGTCAGGTTGATCGGCTTGCCAAGCCAAAGAATGCAGGGGTGGGGACGCCGGACAATATGGGGGTGTATCACCTCCCCCACACAAAGTAAAGCTAAGTGATAGCTGGTTAATTAACTTATAGTTAAAAAGGTAAGTATGGGTAATAATAATAACAAATAGTCTATAGTCCAAATGTCTAAGGGTAACCTCGGGGGTTAGCTCCTCCTGTGTGCTGAGGCTAAAGTTGGTAAGTGTACAATCGGTAATTCCTGGCTGGGATGAGTGGGAATAGGAACATGAATAATTAATCAGTGTGAGTGTTGACCAATCAGCTCTCATCGGTCTGACCAACAAATAGTCAATTAATTAATAAAAAAAAAAAGTACCAATAAGTACAACAAATTGGAATAATTGAAGAGAGAAAAAATTTAAATTGGATAATGAAAAAGAAAAAAAAAGATTGGATGAATAAAAAGAAAGATGGATAATATTAAAAAAACTATTAAGAAAAGTTAATTGCATATCATTCATTAAAATTATGCTTTATCTCTTTTTCATCATCCAATTATTCATCATTTATATTTTTTATTATTCAATTGCAGCTAGTCAGGAGGATTCGTCCACCCATTTATTTTTCTTTTGTTTTTCATTATCCAATTAGAATTTTTTCTCTCTTCAATCATTCCAATTTGTTGTATTTATTGTTTTTTTTTTTAATTAACTAATTGACTAATTGTTGGTCAGACCGAGGAGAGCTGATTGGTCAACACTCAAACTGATTAATTATTCATGTTCCTATTCCCACACATCCCAGCCAGGAATTACCGATGGTACACTTACCAACTTTAGCCTCAGCACACAGGAGGAGCTAAGCCCCGAAAATACCCTTAGACTTTAGACTATTTATTATTATTATTACTACCCATACTTACCTTTTTAACTATAAGTTAATTAACCAACTACCACTTAACTTTACTTTGTGTGGGGGAGGTGATACACCCCCACATCGTCCGGCGTCCCCACTCCTGCATTCTTTGGCTTGGCAAGCCGATCAACCCGACTGGAATTGAACCCAGGACCCTTTGATTGGGAGCTAGCTGTTTAACCATTCAGCTATTCTTGGTCTTCTTAAGGAGAGATTTCGGGCCCCAATGACATATTCAATTGATAACCTGTCTCAGTAAACTATGATACAAAACAATAGCTTTCCTAGTTACCGATCAACTTGCCTGGGATTTGAACCCAGTGCCCTTTGATTGGGAGTTAGGAGCTTTAACCATTCAGCTATCCCAGGTCTTCTTTAGACAAGATTTCGGGCCTCAATGACATATTTAATCGCAAACCTGTCTCAGTGAGCTATAATATAAAACATTTACTCTTGCTGCCGGAGTTTTCATAGTTACCAGTGAACCTGGCAGGGATTTGATCCTTGCACTCTTGGATTGGGAGTTAGCTGTTTTACCATTCAGCTATCCTTGGATGTCTTAGGGATGGATTTCGGGCCCCAATGACATATTTATTTGCGAATCTGTCTCAGTAAACAATGACATAAAATATTTACTCTTGCCGCTGGAGTTTTTATAGTTACCAATGGACCTGGGTGGGATTTGAACCGAGACCCCTTTGATTTGTAGATAGCTGCTAGAACTACTCAGCTACCCTTGTACTTCATACAGACAAATTTTGGGCCCCAATGACATATTTAATTGCGAACCTGTCTTGGTAATCTATGATATAAAATACTACCTCATCCGGCTGGAGCTTTCCTAGTTATGGATGGTCATGACTGGGATTTGAACACTGTACCCTTTGATTGGGAGGTAGCTGCTTCCACTACTTAGCTATCCTTGGCCCACTGAAAGTGAGATTTCAGGCCCCAATAACATATTTAATTGCGAACTGTTCACGGTAAACTATGATATAAAACTGTGACTGGAGATTTCCAAGTTACCGATGGATGGACCTGACCGATGAACTCGCTTCCCTTTGATTGGAAGATAGCTGCTTTAACCACTCGGCTTGAGAACCGGTTACACTAAACCACAATGATAGTGAAACAAAACACTTACTCTTTACCAGAGGTGGGTAGTAACGCGCTACATTTACTCCGTTACATTTACTTGAGTAACTTTTGGGATAAATTGTACTTCTACGAGTAGTTTTTATGCAACATACTTTACTTTTACTTGAGTATATTTATAGAGAAGAAACACTACTTTTACTCCGTTCCATTTATCTACATTGAGCTCGTTACTCGCTACTTTTTTTAATCGATCTATTAATGTTTGTTTTGGTTAATGACAGAGCTTCAAAGTAGAATCTACGCATGCCTGCGTTTCACCAATCACATGCAGTCACTGGTGACGTTGGACCAATCAAACAGAGCCAGGCGGTCACATGACCCAACTTAAACAAGTTGAAAAACGTATTTGGGTGTTACCATTTAGTGGTCAATTGTACGGAATATGTACTATACTGTGCAATCTAATAATAAAAGTTTCAATCAATCAATCAATCAATCAAAAGTGTAAAGGAAAAAAGACACTTTTTATTTCAACCGTACTTCCCGTCATAAGCCTAAAGACTGATCGCACAGTTCCTGTCTTCACAATAAAAGTGCCGCTCCATCGCGCCCGCGCTAACAAAATAAGAGTCTCCGAAAGCCAGCACTAACAAGCGAGCAAGCTACAGAGTTTTCCGCCAATGTATTTCTTGTAAAGTGTATAAAAACGAATATGGAAGCTGGACAAATAAGATGCCAAATACCAACGACTTTCATGTGGTATTAGACAGAAAAGAGAAACTTTTTTTCTCCTCCATTTGAAAACGTGGACGTCTGATTCCAATCAATGCAAGTCATCAGAATCAGGTAATACACCAACTTATATTCTTGTCTTCATGAAATATAGGAATCTATATGTTAAACATGCATGTATATTCATTAAACGGCAAAATAAATAAATATAAATTATATACTGTATATATAAATATATTTATATATATATATATATACATATATATATATATATATATATATATATGTGTGTGTATATATGATATGTGTGTGTATGAATGATATGTGTGTGTATATATGAGGTAGATCACCTCGACTTGGTCATTTACTAAGTAATTGATAAACGTTGAAAAACTTATTGGGGTGTTACCATTTAGTGGTCAATTGTACGGAATATGTACTGTACTGTACAATCTACTAATACAAGTTTTAATCAATCAATCAATCAAATCAATGAATGCCTACTGAGCCTATGGTGCTGTTAAGTTATTGTGGCTGAATGTGCCATTTATTTTATTTTATTTTAATGTACTATTATTTAATATATATTATTGTTTTAGTTGCTTAAGAGATATTCCTGGCTCTAAAATTGCTCATTGCTATTTTTATGTTTTTGTGCATTATTTGTTGCCGTAATCAGGTTACTCATAAGTTACTCAGTACTTGAGTAGTTTTTTCACAACATACTTTTTACTTTTACTCAAGTAAATATTTGGGTGACTACTCCTTACTTTTACTTGAGTAATAAATCTCTAAAGTAACAGTACTCTTACTTGAGTACAATTTCTGGCTACTCTACCCACCTATGGTACTGATTAATGCGAAGGGCTACCAGTTTGATACACACTTAAATAAATTGCCAGAAATAGCCAATTTGCTCAATTTACATTTAATAAATACATCTATATATATGAAAAAATGGGTGTTTCTGTCTGTCATTCCGTCGTACATTTTTTCCTTTTACGGAAGGTTTTTGGTAGGGAATAAATGATGAAAAAAACACTTAATTGAACTTTTTAAAAGAGGAGAAAACATGAAAAAAATTAAAATTAAATTTTGAAACATAGTTTATCTTCAATTTCGACTCTTTAAAATTCAAAATTCAACCGAAAAAAAAGAAGAGAAAAACTAGCTAATTCAAATCTTTTTGAAAAGATTAAAATAAGAATTTATGGAACATCATTAATAATTTTTCCTGATTAACATTAATTTTGGAATTTTGATGACATGTTTTAAATAGGTTAAAATCCAATCTGCACTTTGTTAGAATATATAACACATTGGACCAAGCTTTATTTCAAGCATTATTTCTTCTAGATTTTCCAGAACAAAAATTTTAAATGAAATTCAAAAGACTTTGAAGTAAGATTTAAATTTGATTCTACAGATTTTCTAGATTTGCCAGAATATTTTTATTTTATTTTAATCATAATAAGTTTGAAGAAATACTTCACAAATATTCTTCGTCGAAAAAACAGAAGCTAAAATGAAGAATCAAATTAAAATGTATTTATTATTCTTTACCATAAAAAAATAAAAAAATACTTGAACATTGATTTAAATTGCCAGGAAAGAAGAGGAAGGAATTTAAAAGGTAAAAAGGTGTATGAGTTTAAAAATCCTAAAATCATTTTTAAGGCTGTAATTTTTTCTCTAAAATTGTCTTTCTGAAAGTTATAAGAAGCAAAGTAAAAAAATAAATGAATTTATTTAAACAAGTGAAGACCAAGTCTTTAAAAAATGTTCTTGGGTTTTCAAATTCTATTTGACTTTTGTCTCTCTTAGAATAAAAAATGTCAAGCAAAGCGAGACCAGCTTGTTAGTAAATGAATACAATTTTAAAAATAAAGGCAGCTCACTGGTAAGTGCTGCTTTTTGAGCTATTTTTAGAACAGGCCAGCGGGCGACTCATCTGGTCCTTATGGGCGACCTGGGGCCCGCGGGCACTGCGACGGTGACCCCTGATTTAGATCTACCCAAAAAAGACCACACATTTTGACACAAATACAATTTTATTATCAGAATGTCAAACTTTTTTTTTTTATTGTTTTACTCTAATGTACTTATGTATTGGCTTAAACCCCAATAAAGGTATTGTTTAAAATTATTTGTATGTTTATTTTGAAGCAACATTTTAAAAGCATATGCATTGACCTGATCACTGACACCATGTTGGTGACCCCTGTATTAAAGTAAGATTTAACAACTGGACAGAAATGACCATAATCAGATCATTTGTAAAGATTGCCAAAAAAAAGTGTATTTTATTGTCAAAAACAATTAATATTTATTAACACACTGAGCACTGTCTATCCCTGCGATGAGATGGCGACTTGTCCAGGGTGTACACCGCCTTCCGCCCGATTGTAGCTGAGATAGGCACCATCGCCCCCCGCGATCCCAAAGTGAATAAGCGGTAGAAAATGGATGGATGGATGAGCACTGGTATCGACTACCAGGTACTGGAGTAGTGGGGCCGTTTTGGTTCAAATGTGACCGATAACTATCCCTATGAGTAATTTATTCAAAACTAATAAATGGAATCTACAACAAATTGTCATTACTATTACAGCAATTCAAAACATTTAAAACATGCAAAAAACCGACTTTCTGGAAATGTAATGTTTGATGCTCTTAATTCTCCTTGTTCTTGAATGCTACCTCACTCACTATTTGTGCAGAATGTGGATGTGATGTGGTGTTGATGTGGCTACTGACTAGACCAGTGGTTCTCAAACTGTTTTTGTCATCCCCCACTTTGGACAAGGGGGAGTTTTCAAGCCCCACCTGCACCCATCGCCCCAACAGAACGCTAATGCCAAGTTTAACATTTTCATATTTATTGAACGTC
Organism: Nerophis ophidion; assembly: GCF_033978795.1. NCBI lineage: Eukaryota > Metazoa > Chordata > Actinopteri > Syngnathiformes > Syngnathidae > Nerophis > Nerophis ophidion. The sequence continues at coordinate 68,434,127 of NC_084616.1, read as the reverse complement.
AAGTAACATTCAAACTCAATAACATAAAATAACATCAGGTTCAATAAAAAATAAAATAACTGCAGCTGTGGTATAACTTGCATCAAGTTCAATAATAAATAGAGTAACTATTCTGCCAATTTTCTTTGAAAGAAATCAAGTGGCTTATTGACGTGATTGGGGTGTGTGGTCTCGAGGTGTCTCTTTAATTTGTTGGGTCTCATGCTGTCTGCTGCAAGCGGTTTTAGACACAGAACACACAGGGGTCTCTCCTCGGCCCCCACAACCGTTGCCGTGAATCCAAGAGCAAGAAAACCCTTCATATTTTCTTTTCGGTTGGCTTTTTGGTTGATTAAGCCCGTCAGATTTTTGTTTTTCTGCAGGCGCTGGCTCTGAATTGACGACCATTTTGTGTAATTGTAGTCCACACATTAGCCTGCTACCCATCCGCATGAAAGATTGTTCCGCTTAGCCCCGCCCACATTAGTTACTGTTGCTATGTCTGTCAAACTTTCGCTCCTACCTAGAAATTTAAAGCCAAGAGGAAAAATAAGTAATTCACATTTATTTACATAACTATAGACAGCGATAGACAGCGATTTTAAACTCGACAAACAAGTCAATGATGTTTTAAAATCGGGTTTTTATCACCTTCGTCTTTTAGTAAAGGTTAAACCGTTTTTATCTTTTAACCTTTTTGAACAAGTCGTGCTTGCTTTTATTTCAAGTCGCCTGGACTACTGCAATGCACTTTATGCTGGCATTAGCCAAAAAGCTCTCTCCCGGTTGCAGTTAGTCCAGAACGCGGCAGCACGACTTTTAACAGGGGCCAGGAAACGCCAGCATATAACCCCAATTCTTCAGAGTTTGCACTTGGCTCCCTGTTCATTTTAGAATTGATTTTAAAACATTGCTGTTTGTTTTTAAATCTCTACATGGACTGGCACCTCAATATATCTCGGACCTCATCCAAATTTACATCCCTGCGCGCGCTCTGAGGTCCGAAAGCCAGCTCCAGCTCGTGGTGCCCAAGACCAGACTTAAGACCAGGGGAGACAGGGCCTTCTCTTTGGTCGGCCCTAAGCTCTGGAACACTCTGCCCCTCCATGTTCAAACTGCTTCCACAGTGGAGTGTTTTAAGTCTCGTCTTAAGACCCACTTCTATTCTTTGGCTTTTAACACTACGTGAGTTATGTGGTCCTCTGTTGTCTGTTGTCCTCTGTGTTTTTTATACACTTTTATTTTTATTTTACTGTTTTAATTGATTTTACCCTTTAAAATAGTTTTTAATCATATTTGTTTTTATATTGTTTTTATTGGTTTTATTTGTATTCATTTTTTGTTTTATTCAGTCATTGGTGGAGCATAATATTGTTTTTAACATGGCTGTGCAGCACTTTGGAAACGTTATTGTTGTTTAAATGTGCTATATAAATAAAGTGGATTGGATTGGATTGGATTGGATAACGGATTTCACAGACCGAATCACAAAGTGATTTACAGTGTGTATAGAAAATGAAAGCATAGTAAAAAAAAAAAAAAAAATCTAAGAATATAATTTAAAAACAAAATTTACAGTGAAATTTCCTCCCGTTCCTCACGCCCCCACCTGTCATGTGTCTCTTCCCCACCCACACTTTGAGAAACGCTGGACTAGACCAAGGCTGCGGCACTAACGTCTTTATGAGGGCTGCTGTTAAAGCGATGGTTCCCAAACTTTTGCAGGCTGGCGCCCCCCTTGGCTCCCCCCCCAGACGCATACGGAAACTTTATTCTGGAACAAAAAAATAAAACCATGTAAAATACAGCATTTTATCGCATTTCATAAATAGGCCTACTTAAAGACAAAAATTACAAAATTGAAGGTATGAAAAGCAATTTACCCTCTCACGTATTCATTTTCTTCCATTTACTCACAGAAAATGGTGGCGGACGTGATCTAAGGCACGCCACCCTTGCCACCCACACAATGACACACGCGCGAACACACACACATGCACACACAGGTACAAAGTCATATACATTCGTAACAATATATATCAGTGAATGCACCACCCTAACCAGCTCAACACAACACAACACGGCGCGTTCTGGCGAGTCCCCAATTTCATGTTGACTTGAACTCAAGATGATGTTGACCGCCAGAATGCGGTTTTTATTATAAGATAAAATTCTGAACAGGCGGATCGGTGCGGCGTCTTCAGTAATGTGGACGTTGTATCGATCCGTTGTGGTGAAGAAGGAGCTGAGCCGGAAGGCAAAGCTCTCAATTTACCGGTCGATCTACGTTCCCATCCTCACCTATGGTCATGAGCTTTGGGTCATGACCGAAAGGATAAGATCACGGGTACAAGCGGCCGAAATGAGTTTCCTCCGCCGTGTGGCGGGGCTCTCCCTTAGAGATAGGGTGAGAAGCTCTGCCATCCGGGAGGAGCTCAACGTAAAGCCGCTGCTCCTCCACATCGAGAGGAGCCAGATGAGGTGGTTCGGGCATCTGGTCAGGATGCCACCCGAACGCCTCCCTAGGGAGGTGTTTAGGGCACGTCCAGCTGGTAGGAGGCCACGGGGAAGACCCAGGACACGTTGGGAAGACTATGTCTCCCGGCTGGCCTGGGAACGCCTCGGGATCCCCCGGGAAGAGCTAGACGAAGTGGCTGGGGAGAGGGAAGTCTGGGCTTTCCTGCTTAGGCTGCTGCTGCTATCTTCAGATAAGCGGAAGATGATGGATGGATGGAAATTCTGAACATTACAAGCTTGAAATTACAAACCTGAGCTTTTGCTTTTGTAGTCTATGCTGTCGGATCTGACTGGGCCAGAGCGGCGTGTGGTAACCGGACCCTGATGCGTCGTCCACTGACTCGTCCTGCTGCACGTGTTGTGTACAAATCGTCAAACAAACGTTCGAACTTCTGACTTCGACTTCGGACTGCCGCCCCCCTACCGCCCCCTTCTTCCTCACCGCCCCCCCAGATCTTTCCACCGCCCACTTTGGGAACCACTGTGTTAAAGTGTTCAGGTCAGAAATCAAGTTTAAACAGAGCGTTGGACTCCTGTTGGGACGCTACATTACTTACAAGATGTTACTTGTTTAACATCATCATCAAGCACTTGTTTCAGGTGCATGAGTCTGCATTCACTTACTGGAACTATGGTTTAAGGCGGCCCCGGTGCCATAATGGAATTGGGTTTTGGTTCCAATTCCTAATTCCGACCTAGTGCAGTGAAACAATACTTTCCTTTTTGTTTCAACTGTGGCAGCTCCACCAATTATTCAATTTCACGAGCGTTTTTACTTTGATTGTCTTTTACTTTGCTAGTGTGACTTTTCACCCTGGTGTGGTGTCGGTCTGGTCCGGTCTATGTGGCTAAAACTATGGTTCAATTTTGTGTTGTTGCAGACCCAGATCTTCCGTGGCGCCAAATCCTGAAGATGCTAATTTCTAACATGCCGGAGGAATTCTTTATGTGGCTGTCCAATACTAAACAGATGTTAGAGAAGATCTTGGAACTGGTGCAAACTTTGGTCTGATTGGACTAATTCTTGAAGAGGATTGACATTGAGATATCTCTCAGCTTTGTATCTTTTACCAGGGGACTTTATTATGGGTATTCAAAGAAAGTCCAATTCAAATGGACTTATTGTCTTGTTTTATTTACGGGGCTTTCTCAACTCAGACTGAAGGCTTGGCCCAGGAAATGGCCAGGTCCTTGTTGATGTCAGACACATTAGTTACAAAGTTGTCCCTTCTTAGGAAAGGACCACAAATCCCTGCAACATTTGTCAATGTCACCCAAAAAACTTCAGCATTTCCAACGATTGCAGTTAAAACTACTTGGGTTTCCTGGTCACAGTTCTCGTTGGACCATTTGTTCTTCTCTCCTGTCTCCTTTTCATGTTTTTGGCTTTCACTACTGTAGTTTTTTAATGAACATCCTAAAGATGTTGTGGGAATTGTTTGGGTAGTGTATTCATAGTCTGTTGCTATTTGTTTTGTGTGCAGAATATAGGTCACCGTTTTTTTTTATTATTCGCAGTACTTGATGTAAATATCAACCAAAAATGGTTGATATTTAGTTACAAATTTTTTCGCCATGATTCTGATTCATTCAAGATTATCAGAGCTCTGTGTGTTAGAGTAGAAAAGTAAGTGTGATGTCCACATTTAGCTGCATGATAAAACATTGTATGGTGACATCATCTGCATTAACTCATCATGGGGATACTGTCCATGTCATATTACTTTGGGGCTTTTAAGGATATATTTTTTTGATTGTTTTTATTTATCACTTTTTTTCTCCAGGGTGAAACAATTTGTAAAAAAAAAAAATATTAAAAAAAAAAGCAAAAAATTAAAACAAGCATTTTGGTGCAGAAGTCTGAATTTACTTTAGACTTGTTTTCTAATGTGCACACAATTAAAATGATACTCCAAAATATGCTACACACAGTACATATATACATGTACACCCCCACTAATACCTCAGTTCGTGCAGAATTAGACTCTTCGAGGCCACTTACTTTCAAAGCGCCAACGTCTGACCTCTCGACAGTTCCTGGTGGAGAGAACATCACGGAGCTGGAGCAACCTGACCTGACTGTGTGATTTTGTTTACGTTTTCCCAAACTCAAGGGCTCGTCAAGGAACTCTTTTGACACACATCATACTCCTATTGAATTATTTTCACATCCATCCATCCATCATCTTCCGCTTATCCGAGGTCGGGTCGCGGGGGCAGCAGCCTAAGCAGGGAAGCCCAGACTTCCCTCTCCCCAGCCACTTCGTCTAGCTCTTCCCGGGGGATCCCGAGGCGTTCTCAGGCCAGCCGGGAGACATAGTCTTCCCAACGTGTCCTGGGTCTTCCCCGTGGCCTCCTACCGACTGGACGTGCCCTAAACACCTCCCTAGGGAGGCGTTTGGGTGGCATCCTGACCAGATGCCCGAGCCACCTCACCTGGCTCCTCTCGATGTGGAGAAGCAGCGGCTTTACTTTGAGTTCCTCCCGGATGACAGAGCTTCTCTCCCTATCTCTAAGGGAGAGCCCCGCCACACGGCGGAGGAAACAAATTTCGGCCGCTTGTACCCGTGATCTTATCCTTTCGGTCATGACCCAAAGCTCATGACCATAGGTGAGGATGGGAACGTAGATCGACCGGTAAATTGAGAGCTTTGCCTTCCGGCTTGGATCCTTCTTCCCCACAACGGATCGGTACAACGTTTGCATTACTGAAGACGCCGCACCGATCCGCCTGTCGATCTCACGATCCACTCTTCCCCCACTCGTGAACAAGACTCCTAGGTACTTGAACTCCTCCACTTGGGGCAGGGTCTCCTCCCCAACCCGGAGATGGCACTCCACCCTTTTCCGGGCGAGAACCATGGACTCGGACTTGGAGGTGCTGATTCTCATTCCGGTCGCTTCACACTCGGCTGCGAACCGATCCAGCGAGAGCTGAAGATCCTGGTCAGATGAAGCCATCAGGACCACATCATCTGCAAAAAGCAGAGACCTAATCCTGCGGTTACCAAACCGGAACCCCTCAACGCCTTGACTGCGCCTAGAAATTCTGTCCATAAAAGTTATGAACAGAATCGGTGACAAAGGACAGCCTTGGCGGAGTCCAACCCTCACTGGAAATGTGTTCGACTTACTGCCGGCAATGCGGACCAAGCTCTGGCACTGATCGTACAGGGAACGGACCGCCACAATCAGACAGTCCGATACCCCATACTCTCTGAGCACTCCCCACAGGACTTCCCGAGGGACACGGTCGAATGCCTTCTCCAAGTCCATCATACTCCTATTGAATTATTTTCACAGATACATTTTTTTATTAGAGCTGTCAAAGTGAACAAGTTCGCTCGTGATTAATCACAAAAATGATCGCATTAATCGTGAACACATTTAGATTAATCATTCAATTTTTAAATGTTTAAAAATGTTCCCGGATAACATTCCGATCAGGGTATCCGCGGATCCTTAAAAAGTCTTAAATTCATGTATCTAAAATTAAGGCCTTAAAAAGTATTACATTTATTAGAAATTCCTAAGATGGTCTTAAATTCAGTACTCAATGGTCTTAAATTGTCGGGCCAGTTTTTTTTTTTTTCGGGGCACGTCTTTGAGTAAAAGTTACGGCACGTCTTTGAGTTAAAGTGAGTGATTTCAGTGTCAGTCGCGAGTGTAGTCGGGTTGCGCGCAGACTCCTTCCTTTCTTCCTCACGTCCCGCCTTTCAGTCAGCATGGCTGGAAGACAGTCGGTTTAAAAGCTGGCTTAAGCCTGTTGCCAATCCCGAGGAGGCCAGGTGCATACTTTGTAAGAGGGATTTCAAACTTGGCACCATGGGAATTAGAGCGGTCGAATCGCACATGCAGTACGGTACGCATAAAACCGTGGCAGAGAGCCAAAAATAAACACCGGGCATCTCTCAGTTCGGCGTGGGTCCAGCGCCAACGCCCGCCCAGCTAGCAACAGTTGCCGCTAGCAGCACTGGCCTGACACTAATCTTCGACGGGACAGCAACATTAAAATCCGAGATGTTATGGATCTTGCACACTGTGGTGAAACATCAATCCTACACCTCAAATGACGGGATTGGCCATCTTTTTCGTGTGATTCCTGATTCTCAGGTTGCTAATACATTTTCCTGCGGAAAGGATAAAACAGTATATATTACGAGACACGGATTAGTATGTTTTAATGAAATGTTATTTAACTTTACCCTCACCTCGTTTATTATGTTTTTACTGGCGTTGCTGTTGGTTTGTTTGTTTTGAATGTCAAAGTTTTTGGATCTCTCAAGATTTTTGATTGGTGCTTTTTAATTTGTTTGTTAATAAACATACAAAAAGTAAACTTGACTGATTGTCATTGAGGTTGTAGTACAGTGGGATCCCCAACCATCGCTTATATTTATAGATTTATTATTTTTTTCGATCTTAAATTTAATTCAAGGTGGCATTAAAAAGGTCTTAAAAAGTCTTAAATTTGACTTGCTGAAACCTGCAGATACCCTGCTGATTATAAAATTGCATTTATGTACATTCTTTTTTATTTTTCTTAAGAGTAATTTTTATCATGCATACATATACAGTACAAGCCAAAAGTTTGGACACAGCTTCTCAATTAATGTGTTTTCTTGTTTTTCATGACTATTTACATTGCAGATTGTCACTGAAGGCATCAAAACTATGAATGAGCACATGTGGAGTTATGTACTTAACAAAAAAAGGTGAAATAACTGAAAACATATTTTATGTTCTAGTCTTTTCAACATAGCCACCCTTTGCTCTAATTAATTTTTTGCACACTCTTGGCATTCTCTCAATGAGCGTCACTTGGAATGGATTTCACTTCACAGGTGTGCTTTAAGGGGAACATTATCACCAGACCTATGTAAGCGTCAATATATACCTTGATGTTGCAGAAAAAAGACCATATATTTTTTTTACCGATTTCCGAACTCTAAATGGGTGAATTTTGGCGAATTAAACGCCTTTCTGTTTATCGCGCTGGAGGCGATGACGTCAGAATGTGACATCACCGAGGTAACACACCCGCCATTTTAATTTTCAACACATTACAAACACCGGGTCTCAGCTCTGTTATTTTCCGTTTTTTTGAATATTTTTTGGAACCTTGGAGACATCATGCCTCGACGGTGTGTTGTCGGAGGGTGTAACAACACTAACAGGGAGGGATTCAAGTTGCACCACTGGCCCCAAGATGCGGAAGTGTCTGCCGCCAGACCCCCATTGAATGTACCAAAGTGTCTCCACATTTTACCGGCGATGCTAAGGCAGACATGGCACAGAGATGTATGGATAACCTGCGGATGCATTTGCAACGATAGTCAACGAAATCACAAAGGTGAGTTTTGTTGATGTTGACTGTCAGCTAATCGATGCTAACATGCTACGCTAATCGATGCTAACATGCTATTTACCGGCGGTGCTAAAGCAGACATGGCACAGAGATGTATGGATAACCTGCAGATGCATTTGCAACTATATTACGTTTCCTTCCACCCACATTTAATGCGAAAAAAACACTTACCAATCGACGGATTTAAGTTGCTCCAGTGTCAAAAGATGCGAAAGTCCTGATCGTTTGGTCCGCACATTTTACCGGCGATGCTAACGCAGCTATTCGGCCATGCTATGGCTATGAATAGCGTCAATAGCTATTCGCTCAATAGCTTCAGTTTCTTCTTCAATACTTTCATACTCCAACCATCCGTTTCTATACATGCGTAATCTGTTGAATCGCTTAAGTCGCTGAAATCCGAATGAATCCGAGCTAATGTCACTATATCTTGCTGTGGTATTCCCATTGTTTGTTTACATTGGCAGCACTGTGTGACGTCACAGGGAAATGGATAGTCGCATCGCAAATAGCGAAAAGAAGGCACTTTAAAGCTTTATTTAGCGATATTCCGAGCCCGTTAAAATTTTGAAAAAAACTTCAAAAAATACAAGCCACTGGGAACTGATTTTTATTGTTTTTAACCCTTTTGAAATTGTGATAATGTTCCCCTTTAAAGCTCATCGGGAGAATTATGCCAAGAGTGTGCAAAGCAGTAATTAGAGCAAAGGGTGGCCATTTTGAAGAAACTAGAATTATAAAGCATGTTTTCAGTTATTTCCCCTTTTTGTGTTAAGTACATAACTCCAGGGCAGCACGGTGGAAGAGGGCTTAGTGCATCTGCCTCACAATAAGGAAGGTCCTGAGTAGTCCAGGGTTCAATCCCGGGCTCGGGATCTTTCTTTGTGGAGTTTGCATGTTCTCCCCGTGACTGCGTGGGTTCCCTCCGGGTACTCCGGCTTCCTCCCACTTCCAAAGACATGCACTTGAGATAGGCTCCAGCGACCACAAAAGGGACAAGCGGTAGAAAATGGATGGACGGATGGACATAACTCCGCATGTGTTCATTCATAGTTGTGATGCCTTCAGTAACAATCTGCAATGTAAATAGTCATGAAAATAAATGGGTTGTACTTGTATGGCGCTTTTCTACCTTCAAGGTACTCAAAGCGCTTTGACACTACTTCCACATTTACCAATTCACACACACATTCACACACTGATGGAGGGAGCTGCCATGCAAGGCGCCAACCAGCACCCATCAGGAGCAAGGGTGAAGTGTCTTGCTCAGGACACAACGAGGTTGGTACTAGGTGGGGATTGAACCAGGGACCCTCGGGTTGCGCACGGCCACTCTCCCACTGCGCCACGCCGTCCCTAAATCAAGAAAACGCATTAATTGAGAAGGTGTGTCCAAACTTTCGACCTGTACATCATATACACAGTCGATCTGCTGCTGTGAATAAATCAATAAGTAAAAATTTAGACTGCTTCACTTCAAGGTCCATCAAGCAAAATCCTTCTGATGTATTTTGATTTGTTTTGAAGAGGCTGGATCCGGGACAATTGCAGGAATTGCAAGCGCCATTGGAGTGGCTATTCTGGGAGCAGCATCAAGTTACTTTGCTTACCAGAAGAAAAAACTGTGCTTCAAGATTCAAGGAGGTAATTCTGGACCCTTTCTTACATAGTATAGTTTATGTTGGTGCTGAGGTCGTAAAACTGGTTTTATGTGCAGGTGCTGACCCAGAGATGGGCAAAGGCCATCCTGGTACCCAGTCTAATCCTCAAGGTAGGTTTTTAGCAGTTCTTTTAATATTGGCTAACTTCAAAACATCCAATATGGCAAAATTAATGACAGTTAACTAACAAGCACAGGAGAAATGCAGGAATACACCTTCTGTTGTTGTTTTGTTGTTAAACATTCAAGTAATACAAATACTGTGAGAAAATGTTCACAATGTAAAAATACTTGGAACGTAAATTCACTGGAGATAGTGAAACATCAATGTTTACTTATATAGCCCTAAATCACTAGTGTCTCAAAGGGCTGCACAAACCACAACACGAACCACTACGACATCCTCGGTAGGCCCACATAAGGGCAAGGAAAACTCACACCCAGTGGGACGTCGGTGACAATGATGACTATGAGAACCTTGGCAAGGACCACATATGTGGGCAACCCCCCCCCCCCCCCCCACCTCTAGGGGACTGAAAGCAATGGATGTCGAGCGGGTCTAACATGATACTGTGAAAGTTCAATCCATAGTGGATCCAACACAGCCGGGAGAGGCCAGTCCAAAGCGGATACAACACAGCAGCGAGAGTCCCGTCCATAGTGGAGCCAGCAGGAAACCATCCCAAGCGGAGGCGGATCAGCAGCACAGAGATGTTCCCAACCGATACACAGGCGAGCGGTCCATCCTGGGTCCCGACACTGGACAGCCAGTACTTCATCCATGGCCACCGGACCGGACCCCCTCCACAAGGGAGAGTGGGACATAGGAGAAAAAGAAAAGAAACGGCAGATCAACTGGTCTAAAAAGGGGGTCTATTTAAAGGCTAGAGTATACAAATGAGTTTTAAGGTGCTTCTACTGAGGTGGCATCTCGAACTGTTACCGGGAGGGCATTCCAGAGTACTGGAGCCCGAAATGAAAACGCTCTATAGCCCGCAGACTTTTTTTGGGCTTTGGGAATCACTAATAAGCCGGAGTCTTTTGAACGCAGATTTCTTGCCGGGACATATGGTACAATACAATCGGCAAGATAGGATGGAGCTAGACCGTGTAGTATTTTATACGTAAGTAGTAAAACCTTAAAGTCACATCTTAAGTGCACAGGAAGCCAGTGATCAAACTTCACGCCTCCAGCTGACTACAATCCGGCGTGTTGGTCAGCTTCAGGGGCATGTAGTGTTGGGTGTCATCAGCATAGCAGTGAAAGCTAACACCCTATTTGCGTATGATGTCACCTAGTGGCAGCATGTAGATGCTGAAGAGTGCAGGGCCAAGGACCGAACCCTGGGGAACTCCACACGTTACCTTAACATAGTCCGAGGTCACATTGTTATGGGAGACGCACTGCACCCTGTCAGTAAGAAAAGAGTTAAACCACGACAGGGCTAAGTCTGACATACCAATTCGTGTTTTGATACGCTCTAATAAAATATTATGATCGACGGTATCGAATAATATTGTAAGCAATTTTTCTGTACAGTAATAATGACTAAAACCCATCATTGTATATATGGTGCTTAAATTATACACATTATTTATGCAATTTTACAAAATAAAAACTATGTATGCTCTCCACATTCAGTAAGGGTTGCGGGTGAGTTGGAGCCTACCCCAGTTTACTTCAGGCAATATGTGGGGTACACTCTGCACTAGTCACCAGTTAGTGTACAAATAGTGGCGAGCAGCAACACCTTGGTGTTGCCATAGAGACGACCAAAAATAAACCTACAGGTATGCAAAGTATGTGTGCAAGGCGTCCACAACACTTGGAGACATATATCACTGTACTGCACTGTGAAGAAATACTAAGTATTTGATCCTCTACTGCAGGGGTGCCCACACTTTTTCTGCAGGCGAGCTACTTTTCAATCGACCAACTCCAGGGGATCTACCTCATTTATATATATCATTTATATTTATTTATTTATGAAAGAGACATTTTTGTAAACAAGTTAAATGTGTTTAATGATAATACAAGCATGTGTAACACATATAGATGTCTTTCTTTCACGAAGACAAGAATATAAGTTGGTGTATTACCTGATTCTGATGACTTGCATTGATTGGAATCAGACAGTAATGATGATAACGCCCACATTTTCAAATGAAGGAGAAAAAAGTTGTCCTTTCTGTACAATACCACATGAAAGTGGTTGGTTTTTGGCATCTAATTCATCCAGCTTCCATACACTTTACAAGAAAAACATTGGCGGCAAATTCCGTAGCTTGCTTGATTGACATTCACGGCACCCGAGGGTCTTGTGAGATGACGCTGGCTGCTACCAGTTCATTATTATGAAAAAATGACAGAGAGGAAGGCGAGAAACACTTTTTATTTCAACAGACTCTCGCGCCGTCCCTTCCGTCAAAACTCTAAAGGCCGACTGCACATTTCCTATCTTCACAATAAAAGCCCTGCTTCAGCTGCCTGCGCTAACAAAATAAGAGTCTCGGAAAGCTGGCGCGCACATGTGAGGGATCACTTGTGCGCGCCAGTTTTCCGAGCCCCCCCCACCCCCCCCGCGGTCGACTGGTAGCTCGCGATCGACGTAATGGGCACCACCTCTCTACTGATTTTGGAAGTGAGAAAGAGAAATGCGAACAAAAACCCAGAGAAAAAAAGGGAAATATTTACTACACATTAATCATTGTCACCCCACATAGTGATTATGTGTCTATAAAACACATACAAACCCTGTTTCCATATGAGTTGGGAATTGTGTTAGATGTAAATATAAACGGAATACAATGATTTGCAAATAATTTTCAACCCATATTCAGTTGAATGCATTACAAAGACAAGATATTTGATCTTCAAACTCATAAACTTTATTTTTTTTTTGCAAATAATAATTAACTTAGAATTTAACGGCTGCAACACGTGCCAAAGTAGTTGGGAAAGGGCATGTTTGAACTCACAACCTACCGATCTCAGGGCGAACACTAACCACTAGACCACTGACGTTGAACTATTGTACTCCAGATGCCGTTTTACACGACAAAACAGAGTGAAACTTGGAAAAGCCTTCTTTGTGTGCGGCTGGATCAAGGTAACCTGACTCTCGCCAGATCCTTGTAGTTCGCTGAGCTCCACACAAGGATCTGGGACATCTCAATAGGAGATGTATTTCAGAAGGCGGGGCCTTGTAAAAACAATCATTGTACGTGATTGGATAAACCACTTGTCCGTTATCTTGAATGACGTGCTACTTCAACCACTCACATCCAAATCCACCCGAGACGCTGATGAAAGCGACGCTGGGAAATCCAAAACCGAACAGCCGACATATCGCATAACGACAGAGCGAAAAGTTTGAAAACTTATACCGAAACAACGCAGCAATGTCAGTAGACGATCGATATCGTTTGGGCAAAGAAAATATGCAGAATCAATGTCAGCACAGGACTCCTCGCTCCGTGCCGCCATTGTTGTTTGAATCAAAAAGTCACTTCGGCGCTTCGTCACATCCATCAAATCCCGCTCGGCGATCCTGATTGGTTCATTATTTTTTGCTATCTTGAAGGAGTTTGCATTACCCTTGAGCCCAGATCCTTGTGTGGAGCTCAGCGAACTACAAGGATCTGGCAAGAGTCAGGTTAGGATGGTACTGCAGTTTTTATAAATAGTTACATAATGAGACAAATAAGATTTTAACATTCTAATAAGGTTCAAAATGTATATCAGGATTCCTCTTTTTATTCCTGCTTTGTAAATACTTTTGAATTGTTTCTTTAAGGCCTACTGAAATGAGATTTTCTTATTTAAACGGGGATAGCAGGTCCATTCTATGTGTCATACTTGATCATTTCGCGATATTGCCATATTTTTGCTGAAAGGATTTAGTAGAGAACATCCACGATAAAGTTCGCAACTTTTGGTCGCTAATAAAAAAGCCTTGCCTGTATCGGAAGTAGCAGACGATGTGCGCGTAACGTCACGGGTTGTAGGGCTCCTCACATCCT